>NW_026001308.1:0-2401 GCF_001458135.2 Marmota marmota marmota | reverse complement strand
GAAAAACTTATCAAAAAGAGTAAACATGAAAAGGGCTGGGGGAGATATGGAGAAATAGCAACATTTGCACACTACTATTGGTGGGAACGGTACAGCCATTATAGAAATCACTATGGAGTTTCCTCAAAAAATTAAATAGAACTACCATACATTCCAGTAATCTCATGATGAGATATATGGCCAAAGGGTATGAAATCATTCTTTAAAGAGGACATCTGCACTCCCATGTTCATTACAGTATTTTTCACAATAGCCAAGATGAATGGATAAAGAAAATGTGGTACATGTACACAATATAATACTGCTCAGTCACAAAAAATAATGAAATCCTGTCATTTGCAACAACATGGATGGAACCAGAGGTCACCAGGTTAGGTGAAATGAGCTATACTTAGAAAAACAAGTACTGCATGATATCACTCATAGACAGAATATGAAACACTGATTATAATAAACCTGAATTTTAAAAATGTTGAATTCACAGAAGCTGAGTGTGGAATGCTGGTTATCAGAGGCTGGGAATGGTAAGGAGGGGAAGGTATGGAGGAATATTAATCAATACTAGATTGCAGTTAGATAAGACCACGAATTCTGGTATACTCTTGCATAATAGGGTGACAACACACAAAAGTAATGTGCTACATATTTTAGAAAGTTAGAAGAAAATTTTATGAAAGTTTTCACCACAAAAGAGAGATAAATAAGTTTAAGTTGATTTAAATATTACACAATTTATGCATGTATTAAATGTTACATAGAGTTCCTTCTTAATAAGAAAAATCTTTATAATTTTATGTATCAGTTAAATTTACCTATTATAAATTGCAATACTGTAAACACTGGTAGGCATGTATCACTGTAGTATGCTATTTTTAGTCATTTTGGGCAAATATAAAATACTGGAGGATAGCAGGATCATATAGATTTTTACTCCTGGTTTTTGAGGGCATTTCATATTGCCTTCTAATTTGATTGTACTAACTTATAGTCCCACCAGCAATGTACAAATGTACCTTTTTCTCCACATCCTCCATATATTAAAGTACAGCAATGAATCTTATCTTTGTGTGTAATTATAATGCGCTAATTAATAGCATTTATAGTTATCTGTATTTTATATGATTGCCATTCTAAAAGGAGTAGAAGGAATATCACAGTATTTTTGATTTTCATATATTTTGATTTTCATAAATTTATTGGCCATTTGTACTTCTTCTTTTGAGAAATATCTAGCCTAGGTACCTGTCAGCAGATGAATGAATAAAGAAAATATGGTTCATATATAGTTCTATTCAGCCAAAAATAATAATGAAATTATGTAATTTAATGGCAAATGAATGGAACTGAAAAGCATCTTGCTAAGTAAGATAGACTCAGAAAGTCAAAGGTCTAATGATTTCTCTCGAATGTGGAAGCTAGAGAGAGAAAAAGGGAAGGAATTAAAAAGGGATCTCACAAAACTTAAAGGGAGACAAATAGAGTAGAGAAAAAGGGTTAAAAGAGAGGCAAGGTAGGAGAGAATGGGGAAGTAACTGGAAAACAAAATCTACCAAATATGCTATGTCCATATATGAAATTACTGCAATGAATCTTACATTTGCATGTAATTATAATACACTAATTAATAATAATAATAGTAATAAAGATCAGCAAGGTAGAGCATTGGGGGTGGAAAGAGGGGATGGAAAGGGAAGGTTCTGTGGAAGGAGGTTGGTCAAATTATGTTATATACACGTTTGAATATGGTATAATGAATCCTACTTTTATGCATAATTATAATATATCAACAAAAATTATTTTAAAGATAACAGTAGTGTACTCTCGATTAGCAGCTGAAGACATTTAATGGAGGCATGTACTACAAATGGCAACTAACCACTCTGGAAGGTTAACACTTAGTATCTGAAATTCTTTTGCTCATTAATTGTAGGATGGGAATAAAATACATTCTGAAAAGGGCCAGGTCAGCATTAGATCATCCTGCAAATGCCTTTGTTTGAATAAATGTGTAAATATTTCAAATAAGTAAAGAAAATGATAGTGTTAGATAGTAAAATAAAGCCTCTGGGGGGAGGGTGCGATTGATCTATGTGATAGTATGTTTAAACTTGATTTAAACATGATTTTATACAGATAAATACAAAATATTGCATGGCATCTTATTAAAATGATTACGTTTAATGTTTTTATGTATCACTGAAAATAAATTCAATTAAACTTCAAAAAAATTATTCAAGATTTGTTGCTTCCATAGAGAACTTGAGATTTCCTCAAATTTTAAATGGTATTTATAAATACTTGAAATTTTTTTAACCAAATTTGAATAGCAACCTAAAATTTTATATAAAATATTAACAGAATTAGTTGAGAAGCAAAATATATTCTTCTAACCATTAATAAT
>NW_026001307.1:0-2401 GCF_001458135.2 Marmota marmota marmota | reverse complement strand
AGGAAGAGGAGGCAGAGGAGGAGAAAGAGGAAGAGGAGGAGGAAGTGGAGGAGGAGGAAGAAGAGCAGAAAGAAAAGGAGAAGGAGGAGGAAGAGGATGAAGAGAAGAAGAGCAGGAAGAATAGGAGGAGGAGGAAGAGAAGGAGGAGTAGGAAGAGGAGGAGGAGTGCTGGGAGCCATTAGCCAAGTAGGTATGACAATTTCCTTGCCAGCGTACCCCATGTTGCTTAGTGGAAGGACTCGTGGAAATAGGACATTTTGCAGTGACATTGCATGTAGGTGCCCTTGCTCAAGGACCAGGGCGGATTAGGGCATTCCCGGTTTAGGTTCCAGGTTTAAGGTTTAAGGTTATTCCTGCTGGGAATAGGGCGTATCCTGCTGCCTGAGTTCCCCTTGAGTTCTCATGGGATTCAGACAGTATTTTTTGGGAGATAGAAGCCCAGTGGAGGTGGATTTGGGCAGAGAATGTGGATTTCCCCAGAACGTGTTTGTAGACGGCTGGTGTGAGTTCGGGAATAAAGAGTTGCTGTTTGAATCTACAAGCTGTGTGGTGGCTCGTGATTGTGTGCCCAGCCAGACTGCGGCAGAGGAGGATGAAGAGGAGGAAGAGGAGGAAGAGGAGGAAGAGGAGGAGAAGAGCAGGAAAAAAGGAGGAGGAGGAGTAGGAAGAGCAGAAGGAGAAGGAGGAAGAAGAGGAGGAGGAAGAAGAGCAGGAAGAAAAGGAGGAGAAGTAGGAAGAAGAGGAGGAGGAGAAGAAGAGCAGGAGGAGGAGGAGGAGGAAGAGGAGGAGGAAGAAGAGGAGGAGGAAGAGGAGGAGGAAGAAGAGGAGGAGGAAGAGTAAGAGGAGGAGGAGAAAAGAGCAGGAAGAAAAGGAGGAGGGGGAGGAAGAGAAGGCAGAGGAGGAGGAAGAGGAAGAGGACGAAGAGGAGGAGGAGGAAGAAGAGGAGGAAGTAAAGGAGGAGTAGGAGGAAGAAGAGGAGGAAGAGGAGGAGGAGGAGGAAGAGGAACAGGAGGAGAAGAAGAGAAAGGGAGGAGAAGGAGGAAGAGAGGAGAAGGAGGAGGAAGAGGAACAGGAGGGGAAGAAGGGAAAGGGAGGAGAAGGAGGAAGAGAGGAGGAGGAGGAGGAGGAGAGCAGGAAGAAAAGGAGGAGGAGGAGGAATAGGAGCAGGAGGAAGAGGAAGAGGAGAGGGAAGAGGACAGGGGAGGAGGGGAGGAGCCCAGGCCAGCTCTGGCATGGGGCTTGATAGCTGGCTCCAGGTTCTGGGTGCCCTCACAGCACCACAGGGAGAGGAAGAGGAAGAGCGCCTGGACCCCAGCGCTCGGGCTGGTGAATCACATCACGTGACACTCCTTCCTCTTCCTTCCCAGGTGTTGGTCCTGCTTCCTGGGCTGACCAAGGGTACATGGGCCCTGGCAGATAAAGCCAGGAAGGGTGGCCTCCTGTGAGTGGGGAGAAGCAGGTGGGCCTGGAGCTGAAGCAGTGACCACACTGGATCTTCATTTATCTGAGTTCACAGTGCTGGTGGCCACAGGAGGCCACAAGGGTTGGCACAGGGAGGGTGGCGACTTGCCTCAGCCTCCCCCATCAAGCCTGGAAAGGGGCCCAAGGCAGGGAGATGCCCCAGGCTCTCCTGAGTCCAGAGCTCTGGCTTGATTCATGGAGGACCAGCGTGCTTGATTCATGGAGCAGCACCCTGCGTTTCCGGAACTCTCCACAGCACGGCTGCCTTGACATCCCTACTGATTTCGACTCAGTGACTTTTAGAAAACTTCCTCTGTGTGGGTCCATTTCCAGCTCCTGAATGGCCTGAGACTACACCCTGATGGGACCCAGGGCAGGAGCTGGGAGGAGGATCCAGGCGAGCAGAAAGGGCTAAAGAAATGAAGAACACCATGGAAACAGACTGGGTGACAGACTTTATTTCAGGACATCAAGGGTACAGTTCACGCCTCCACAGAGGAATCAGAGAAGTTGGCCAGAGAGGGAGGGTCCAGAGGAGCCAGCCTGGGCTGGGCCAGTCAGTGGACAAGGTGCTCACAGCTTGGGAGTGCCCAGGCTGTGGGGACTCCACTGTGTGCTGCATGTCCAGATGAAGCCACAGGCCATGAGGGGCAGTGACTCAGAGGCTGGAGAATGTGGGTGAGGGATGAGAGGCATGATTCCCTGGGCATTGGAAGAGGGACCTAGCCCCACCAGTGAGTGGTGTCCTTCCCTGGAGACCTGGGTCCTCCTTGGTCTGCAGATGCAGCTTCCAACAACTGGAAGATAAGAGTCAGGGGTGAGCCCCAGGGGCCTGGGGTGCAGCTCCTGCCCCTGTCTGGAGACTAAGGGTGCGCAGGGGCCACTGGAGTTCTGTGTCCAGAACCTCAGACCTTGCACTGACAGCAAATAGGGGCACAGC
>NW_026001306.1:0-2401 GCF_001458135.2 Marmota marmota marmota | reverse complement strand
TGTTGATCTAATAAATCTTAAGAATTAAAACCTGCATATCTATCTTGAAGTAACTTTTTGTCTTTAAATTGACATATGGATATCCCCAAAACATCCATAAAAAATATTTTAAATTAATTATTAAAACATTTTGTAAAAAAGGTATTTATCATGAAACAGTACTGTAAGAATGAGGGAATGTAACTGTTTTTTTTCCCCAGGTGATGAATGGTGCTATACTTCAGCAAGTGTTTGTGCTGGATTATGTTGTTCAGTCCCAAATGTGCGGAGATTGCCACAGAGTAGAAGCCAAGGATTTCTGGAAGGCGGTGATTCAAGTCAGGCAAAAGGTAATGAGAAACAGATGAGTAAATTCTACATTGTATTTAATCTTTGTCAATTATGAACAGCTAGTAAAAAACCTCTTTTCCCTTCTTTCCAAGTTCTTTAAGCACCAGGAATTCTAGATCCCTGGAGCATTCACCTTTAGAAATAGATTATTCTTTTTACCTTTTAGGTAATCTTTAAAGGTTGTTTTTATTTGAAAAATCAATGTGCTATACCTATAGATGGTATATGTGTACCATATTTATAAGTGGCTTATTTTGGTGTTCAGTTTATTGATTAAATAATGCTTTTATATGTAGACTTCACACAAAAAAAACATTCTACTATCTGGAACAGTTGATTCTGAAATATGGAATGCATCAGAATACACTTCGTATCAAAGAGATTCATGGTGAGTTAAAATTTAAAAGAACTCTAATTTATATTAACCTACTTATCTTTACTGATAACATCTGGATTGGTACTATCCAAAAAACCTTTGTTAGGAAGAAAACAATCTTAGTTTTCTATCTGTACTCTCCAATATAGAAGTTACTAGCTACATGAGTATTTGAAAGATGGCTGGTGCAACTGAGGAGCTGAGTTTGGAATTTTCTTCTATTTTAATTTAAAATTACATTAAATTTATGTTTTTGGGGGGTGTAGAAAATCAATTTTATTCCACATTTTTTTAATCAGAGCATTTTAATTGTATGTAGTATTTGGGTTCATTTTGACAAAATTGTACATACAGGAAATATGATTTCAATCCCCATTCCCCTTATTTCCTCCTCTTCTCCCTCCCCCTTTTCTCCTTTCTTTACTGATCTTCCTTTTTATTTGTTTGTTTGTTTATTTAATTTACATGTGGCTAGTGGCTACTGTGTTGGATATCACATATCTAGAAGCATGATTGTTTTTCCTTGATGTTCTCCTTCTGTCCCAGTTCAAGACATTTATTAAGCATTTGAATTGTGATAGATGCCATTCAGGTTTCTTAGGACATAAAGATGAATGAATATTTATTTCTGCCCTCGGTAGGCTGCTTAACTTGGCCACTAGAAGAGTAAACCAGTAATATACATTAATGTAGTATAGAGGGTGATAGAAAATTATATTATTAAAATGTAAATTTAATAAGCCAGACTCATAGTCTAAATTTGTGAAATGTGGCTTAGTGAATACTTATTGTGGATAAGGTACCTTATTGGCTAGTCATCAGACAAAAATAATAACTTTTTCTATGTAACTTTTTTCTGGTAATTCTTTGGGGGATAGAGAGACTCAAATAGTCTGATTAAGGATGCAAAACCCTGTTATAGTTTATTGCCATGGTAGACATATCCTCACACAGAATTTTTAGTGGCAAAAGAATTGAATACATTTTCTAATTACTTTCTTTTTTTGGGGGAGGGGGGTACTGGGGATTGAACTCATGGATACTTGGCCTCTGAACCACATCCCCAGCCCTATTTTGTATTTTTATTTAGAGACAGGGTCTCACTGAGTTGCTTACTTGCTTAATACCTTGCTTTTGCTGAGCCTGGCTTTGAACTCGCAATCCTCCTTTTTCAGCCTCCCAAGCTGCTGGAACTACAGGCATGTGCCACTATGCCTGGCTATTTTATTCATTTTTAAATTGTGTTATTTATCTTCTTATTGAATTCTAAGTTCTTTAATATATTCTACATATAGGTGAAAGTTCCTTAACAGGTATATAATTTGTAAATACTTCCTGTGGGTTATCTTTTCACATTCTTTAGAGTAAACTTTAAAGCACAGAAGTTTTTAGTTTTGACATAGTCCAGTTTATTATTTTGTTACTTGATATTTTGATGTTATATATCTAAGAAAAATTTTGTCCAACCAATATCATGAAGATTGATTCCCATATTTTCCCCCAGATTTCATAGTTTTAGGTTATATTTATGTCTGATCAATTTTTTCGTTATTATTTATTCTAATTTGTTATACATCATGACAGAATGCAGTTCATTTCATATTACACACAGAGCACAGTTTTTCAAGTCACTGGTTGTGTGTGAAGTATTTTCACATCATTCCTGTTTCATACATGTACTGAGGGTAATGATGT
>NW_026001305.1:0-2401 GCF_001458135.2 Marmota marmota marmota | reverse complement strand
TATCATGTAGGCTTGGTATTATTAGTAACTGTGCTATTCTAACTCCTGGTGAAATTACTGATATACCCTTTGGAGAACTAGCTATAATTTTTATTTCATGTTCATAATCGGGATCAATTACCCCAGGACTTACCATAAGTCCTTTTAGAGTAGAAGAGCTGTGCCCCAATAATAAGCCTACTGTTCTTTTGGGAAGAGGTCCTTTTACCCCTGTGGGAATGATTTGAACTCCCATCTCTGGAGTTAGTACTGATCTGGCAGGGGCGCAGATGTCCGACCCTGCACTCCCTCTGGTTTGTCTGATGAGGGATCTGATGGACAATGTGTCCTGGGCACTACCCTGATGGGGTTGCTGGGTTCCTCCAGTGCTCTGTATATTTGTGGTTTTGGGCCCCAGAGCATTGGGCCCCCCTGTCCATTTTTTGGCAATTGAGCCAGATGCCTTTCTCCATGATATCGTGGATAAACACCTGGTCCTTGTTCGTTTTTTGATAATGGAGTACCCTCTATGGTGGTTTGAGAATGGCATTCATTAGCCCAATATCTCCATCTACGACATCGTGGGCAAATACCCGGTATTCTACTCCTTTGATACCTAGTTTTGTTAAACCCTCCTCCTATGGGGCAATTCCTTTTAAAATGTCCTGTTTGTTCACAATTGTAGCATGTTCTTGGCCTGTCATCTAAAGCCTGTTTTACTGCAGCTGCCATGACTTGGTCTTGTTCATTAATGTCTCTACATAATTTAATATATGTGTTTAAATCTTCATGTTTCCATTGTCTAATGATTTCTCTGCACCAACGATTCGCTTGGTCATAAGACAGTTGTTTTATTAATGGCATTGCTTGTTCTGTATTCCCCAAACCTCTGGTAGCTGTTTGAATAAGCCTATCTACAAATTCAGCTTAAGATTCATTAGCTCCTTGTATTACCTTAGATAATTGACCTTGTAAACCTCCATGTCCTTGTAAAGTCTTCCATGCCCTACCTGCCTCTGCAGCAATTTGTGCGTATATGCCAGGATCATATGCAATTTGTTGCTGCTGATCCTCATAAGGTCCCTTTCCTAACAACATATCTAGATTTCTCTGAGGGTAACCAGCTGCTGCATTTCGCCTAGCCATCTCCTTGTAAAGTTCCTCATTGGCAACCTTCCATAACAGGTATTGTCCTCCATTTAGCACAGCTTTACACATATTAGCCCAATCTGCTGGTGTCATCTTCAAGTTGTTATTGGATTCGACCAAGCTTGCAGTGAAGGGTGCTTGAGGACCATAAGTTGTTACAGCCCCTTTTCACTGCTTCACTGTTTTGAAATTTAAAGCATGGTGAATTTGCTGCCCTCCTGCCTCAAATACAGGGCATGTTAATATTTGAGATCCTGTCTCAGGATCCCTACTATCAACTGCAGGGGTTGGGAGCCTCCCAGCATATGGAGGTGGTTCTTTTGGTTGGACACTTATGCCCTCTGGAGATAGAAAGGTGTTAGTAGCAGTCTCCTATTGTAACTTTTCCCCTGATGGCTTTTTCTGCTCTAAACTTCCTTCCTCTGTCTGACTAGCTCAAAAGACCTTCTCTTTAGTTGAATCTTTTCCTCTTTCTGACTAACTTGAGAGACCTTCTCTTTTACTTGAATCAATATGTCTTCCCCTTCCTCTACCTTTGTCTGAATTGAAGGCTTTGGACTAAGCAAACAAGAACATCCACAATGGCAATGTGCCAACTGGCAGAGTCTCTGGGCTGTTCTTTTCTATTCTTTTCAAATCTTCACCATGATGGTTCCATTGTGATATATTCAACAACTCCTCCTCAAAAGCCATGGCTACATTTTTGTATTGTATCAACGTATGCCCTGACTGCTCTTGATTTTACTGGGATGCCTCCTTCCTCTAACAATTTACTTAACACTCTTTTGGTTTGTTTTTTTTACTAATTTCTGATCCCATATTTCTACTATAATACAACCCAACAAGATGACGCCAAACAAAACTGAGACAGAATGAAACAAAAATGGAACAACAAAAAATCATTATAGCCTTTCTATCCTCCTGAAATGTGCATCCGTCCTTTCTCCCTATCTGTTCCTCAGATGTAAATAGTTTTTCCTCAGATGTGAGTGGTTTTTCTTCCGTCTCACTCATCTCCAGGGACAGTCAACTTAAAACAAAAGTAAAGCAAAACAAAAGAGGAATCTTAAAATGGCTACCCATCCTCTCGCCCTGCCCTCAGGGGCGAGCAGTTTACCTTATCACTTACCCTCAGTCGCTCCCTGTGCAAGCCACCAAATACCGCAGTCTGGTTGGGCACAGTTCAGAAGCCACTTGTCAAAAGAAAGGAACTTTATTTTTAGAACTACACAAGATAAACAAAACAGCTCCTCAGGAAAAACCCTCAGAGCCC
>NW_026001304.1:0-2401 GCF_001458135.2 Marmota marmota marmota | reverse complement strand
GGGTAGAAAAGATGGTGGAATGAAATGGACATCATTACCCTAGGTACATGTATGATGACATGAATGGTGTGACTCTACTTTGTGTACAAAAAGAAATGAAAAATTGTGCTCCATTTGTATACTATGAATCGAAATGCATTCTGCTGTCATGTATAACTAATTAAAACAAATAAATAAATTAATTTAAAAACAAAGAAATGGTAAACAAGGCACAATGTTACATGACCATAATCCCAGTGACTTGGAAGGCTAAAGGAAAAGGATGGCAAATTCAAAGCCAGTCTTGGCAACTTAGTGAGACTCTGTCTCAAAATAAAAAGTATGTAGCTCAGTGGTAGTGTTCCTCTAGGTTCAATCCCCAATCTCTCTCTCTCTCTCTCTCTCTCTCTCTCTCTCTCTCTCACACACACACACACACACACACACACACAATGATCATATAGAATTATACTTGTAGCAATATGATAAAAGATTTTACACCTAAAATTTCTGGTTATAATATAAAATATGTCTTTATAAAGCCTGGTTCAACTGAAGATAAAATAAGAGAAATAAGCATAGGCCATAAACAACTGAAAAAAAAAAACATTTCTCAAAAGAAAAAAAATTTGAGCAGATTCTCCCCTGAAAGAGTAACCAATCCTTACAGAATCAGAGCCCTCATTCTAGTTAGCACATGCTACCGTCAGAGTTGGCTGGAATGAGAGGTGAAATGAAATCCACTACTTAAAGCTAAGATTTCCACTCAGTCAGTAGAAAAAAGTCCACCAAGAAACAGAAGACCTGCCCTTAGTCATGGCTATGTGCAGACCATGCATTCAACAAATACTCAAGTGCATATTTTGTATCAGGCACTATTCTACACACTGGGTTACAAAGATCTCTGCCCTCATAAGAATGTCTAACTACCAGCAAACTAATGTGGTTTAGGGTTAGAAATTTAAATCACTCAGGAATCCTGAAAACCTGCAGATTAACATTTAACATCCATAAGTATTATTTTGGCAGTGTCCCTTGATTTTCAGTGTCCACAAGCTTCTGAGAGGAGCAAATGAGAATCTCCCCTTGAAGAACACTAGCCTCAAAGGCTTCTCAAAGTTCAAGAAATGTACACCGAAGAACCACCATAAATGAGGATAAAATAAAAGAAGAAATCCTAATGGACATTAGAAAATATTTTGAATCAAATATTAATCATAATGCAATGTACTTGAGGGATGTTGCTATAGCAGTACTTGGCAGAAAATTTATAGTCTTGAGTGCTTACATTACAAATGAAAAACAAAACTATGGAGCTAAGAGTCTAAACAAAAAAGTTAGACAAAAAATGATGGACTAAATACACACACAGTAGGAAGAAGGTGAAAATAAGGGAACCAAAAAGTAACCAAAATTAATGAAGTTGAGAGGATACAATAGAAAGGATCAACAAGCCAGAAGTTGTCAGGTCCCATGGCACATGCATATAATCCCAGAGGCTCAACAGGCTGAAACAGGAGGATTGCAAGTTCAAAGCCAACCTCAGCAATTTAGCAAGGCCCCAAGCAACTCAGTGAAACTCTGTCTCTAAATAAAATACAAAAAAAAAAGGGGGGGGCTGGGGATGTGGCTCAGTGGTTGAGCTCCTTGGGTTCAATACCCAGTACCCCCTCAAAAAGGGCGGGGGCCAGAAGTTGATTCTTAAAAAGACTAATACAACTGACAAATATCTAGTGAGATTGAGAATGAAAGTATAGATTTTTAAATTTCTGACATAATATACATACTTATGCATGTGGTATAGTATTATAATTCTGTATTTATATTCTACAACATGTAATAATCAAATCAGGGCAACTAGAATTGCCATTTCCTCAAATATAAGCTACAACAATTAATTATACATTTCAAAAGAAATAGGGGGGAAGAGTTTAAAGGTTACCAACAAATAGAAAATTAAGTTTGAGAGTTTTATTATTTTGTTTTTTTAATGGTGCTGGGGATCAATCAAGACCTCACACATGCTAAGCAAGTACTCTTAAAATTGAGCTCTCTATTCCCTAAATTTTGGGTTTTAAAAGAGAAAACTGGGGCCGGGGTTATGGCTCAGCGGTAGAGCACTTGCCTCACACGTGCAAGGCCCTGGGTTCGATCCTCAGCACCACATAAAAATAAATAAATAAAATAAAGAGTTATTAAAAAAAAGGGAAAACTAGAAATGTAATTAAGATTAAAAAGTTAAGGACACATTATAAATAATTTTGTAACACATTTGAAAATTTAATAAAATGGAGAAATTAAAAAAAATTATAAACCAGCAAAACTGACTCAGAAAGAAAGAGAAAGTAAGAATGTCCCCCAAAACATTACAGAAACTGAAATATATTTAAATATCTTCATACACACCTACACACACACACAC
>NW_026001303.1:0-2401 GCF_001458135.2 Marmota marmota marmota | reverse complement strand
TGGTGCTGCCTGTGCTAGGCAAGCACTCTACCACTGAGCCACAATCCCAGCCCAAAACTAGCACCATATTTCACTACGAATGTCCCTAGCTGGGGAACCAATCCAGATGTTACAGAAATATGCTTCCAGTCACCTTTAAACAATTTGAAATTTATAGTATTATCTTTCCCACACTCAGCCTAGCCTTGATCCTCACCATTCTTACTTTTCCATGAAGAAATCCTCATAAAGAAAACTTATGTGATAAACTACTTTTCCAGGCCAGGCAGGTAAAGCATTTCTATATTTACATCAGTCAATAAAGATGCATTAAAATGAAAAGACTATCATCACTTTCCAGAATAAAGTATTACATAGGAGAAACAGGAATCATCCTAGGACAAGAGTCCTGCCATGGCTACAAGTCCCTCTGTCCACTGCTGATGAACTGAATTACAACTCAGTGGCCCCAGATCATGGCTTTTAACAATCTGGAACATGACAAGCTCAGCAGACATTATGGTACTATGCTTTTGGCCAGGAGAACCAGCAATCAAGACCCAAGATTTCAAGTTCTCCATTTCTCATGAACCCATGGCAAACTCTTGCTAATTAAATTATGACCATGTACAGGTTATGTATTACTTATACCTACTGATACCATTTTATAAGTATGCTTCTATTAAATGTTTTCCCCCCCCTTGATTAGGTTTGTAAGCAACTTAAGTAATGATCTCTCATAATTAAACCTCCCATGTAAAGAGTGAGCTACAACGCCTTCAAAATGTTGCTGACCATCTACTCTATGTACAACTGACTCAGAATTCATAGATAAGAGTATCAGAATTAAATCTTAATTTACTCTATCCTAAGTAAACCTAAAGTTTTGATGCTGACTTCACTTAATAAAGGATACAGAAAAATCATGTTAAATAAAAAATTGAATCCAACTGGTCCAAAAAATAAGAAATTGGTGATTAACCTCCATATCTGTAGAGGAAAAAAAAGAGAGAAAGAAAGATTAGGTAAAATTTATCAGCAGGAAACATTTTATGATTACAATGGTTGAAAAGCCATAAAGGGTGATATTTTATTACGGATCCCAAACTGGAAGACACAATCTGACAATGGATTTTTGTGCTGCTTCGACCATAAAGTCAGAAAAATACTGTATGTACCATAAAGTCAAAAAAATACTGTATGGACTGTAAAATTTATAAAGCTAAAAAAGCAGAAAATTTGAACTGTGATTATCCTTAAAACAACTCACAATGATCAGGTAAATTATGGAAAAAGTTTGAAGACAAGACTAGGTTGAGCCAGGCACAGTGGCATGTGCTTGTAATCCCAGCAACTTCAGAGACTGAGGCAGGAGGATCACAAGTTTGGGGAAATCCCAGGCAATTTACAGAGACCCTATCTCAAAATAAAATTTTAAAGAGGGGCAAGCCCACTGCAACCTATTTTTAAAATGGACATGTTTCTTTCTTTTTCTCTCTCTGCTCCTCCCTAATCTCAGGGGAAACAGGACTTTTCATTCCTATCCTAGGCAGATTTATCTGTTCTGAGTACACACCCACCATAGGAATGAAGTAATCCAGACTTTGGGGATGATACCAGAAGATCTCAGAAATGACTATCTCCCAAATTAACAAGTAAATTTCAACTCCAGACAGAGAACACATGGAATGTAGCCTTTGAATCACTTCTTTAAAAGTTCCTATTCCTGCTGATAGGCAGAATCACAGCCTTTGGGACAGAGTCCCCTGTGTTTCTCCTTTACTAGCAAAGCAATAAACCTTCTTTTTTCCTTTTTCTCAAAAATAAATAAATAAAAAGGGGCAGGGGATATAGTTTAGTGGTGGGAGCATGTCTCCCTGTCACCAAACCCCAGTACCACTAAAAATAAATAAATAAATAAAAATTTAAAAATAGGTTCATCCGCATAACAGAAGAGTGCGCTTACATATGTAATATAGTCATCTCAGGTAACTTTTTTTTTTTTTTTTTTTAAATACCAGATATTGAACCTAGGGGTCTCGCTAAATTGCTGAGGCTGGCCTCAAACTTTCAATCCTCCTGCCTCAAGAGTCCCTACTCACTGGGATTATAGGCATGTGCCACTACGCTCAGTATAAATGAAACATTTGAGACAGAGAGAACACTATGGGGCAGAACTACTGGTTTTGGGTTTTTCCTCCTCTCCAACAATAATCTGTATGATCATCCAGAAGTAGAAAAATGCATCTCTCTCTCTGAATTCTGATTGCTAGAAAAGACTATCTTCCATTGCAATTTAATATATTGTTTAGTATATTGTTTTAGATACTGGTCTTTTACTGTTATGTTACTACAGTCTGATCCTGGAAGGTTAATTATTTCAGTACTGGGAATTGAACTCAGGGGTACTCTACCACTGAGC
>NW_026001302.1:0-2401 GCF_001458135.2 Marmota marmota marmota | reverse complement strand
CATGCAATTTCCTTTCTCTCTCCCTTTCCCTCCCACCTCTCATCCCTGTTTAATGTTAATCTTCTTCTCCTGCTCTTCGACCCTACTCTGATCTTAGTTACTCTCCTTATATCAAAGAAGACATTTGGCATTTGTTTTTTAGGGATTGGCTAGCTTCACTTAGCATAATCTGCTCTAATGCCATCCATTTCCCTGTAAATTCTATGATTTTGTCAAGAAAAATATACTTTTAAAAAATGAAAATTCCAGATCTCAGTGAGAGGTCCTGGACTCAGTTATCAAGATTGGTATCATAAGAAGACCTGGCACAAAAATTAACACTAACACAACAAGTTAAGGGAAAAATATACACTGCTGTCAGGGCAAATTATTCTAGGGGTGTATGTGTCTGAGAACCAGTTTCCTCGTTCATTTTAGAGCACTTGCACAGTCACCCCAAATTACAAAACAAACCTAGATGATTTTAGTTGAATATCTAGATGTCATGCTGAGTGGTGGGTCCTAATCCTTGGCAATCCAATTATTTTAATTAATACCTTATGTTACATTGGCTTAAAAAAGGAAATTTTCATGCAGTTACAAAAATTAGACATCTTTCATATTCTGGGTCTGCTATTGACTAGGTGATCAGATAATCAAATTTTTTCCATTCTTTAAATCTCAATTTGCAGATCTGCAAAAGAGTAACAGTGTTTTTTCCCTACCTCATCAAGTAGCAGTGATAGAAAATGACACAACATATATATGGTACTTGGCACAGTGCCTATTGCATGACAAGTGCCCCACAAATATTTGTTTAATGAAGAAATGAGTACAACACTTTAGAAAGCATTTGGCTTTGAAATTGGAAGAATCTGGTTCCATATCCACCTTCTTAGGCACTGTGAATCTTGGACAAGTAATTTCTTTACTTCTCCTTTTTCCAGTGTATAAAATAGGGCCTATACTTTCCAAGTAGGGTTGATGCAAAGATTGTGTGCAAAATTATTTGCATGTATTGGGCCTGCTGCTGCTATCTGGTGATGGGCTTGGGAATGAATGATTCTTCTACTTCTTAACTTTCATCCTCTTACAAATGCTTATTGACAATTTGGGGCTTTTTGCACACCATCATCCTTTGACTCAATAGATGACTTATCTATAGGTCAAGTGTTCCAATAATGACATGACCTCCTAGATTTTAATATTTCTTCAAATTGTGCATCATACACACATACCCACATTCATAGGAGTAAAGGTCTAAAAACTGCCCTCTTTTAATATATAGCAAAATAAATAGATAACTAGTATCATGGATTGGATGAATGTTCACCAACCAGAGCAGAGAAAAGGCAAGGCCATTTTTTCCATATTGATAATATTTTAGTCATGGACTTAGAGCAATCTAAGCAGTATCTTTTGCTTAGTTGTCATAAGAACAAATATTGTAGCCTCTATTCTCTGAAATTAAGACATTGTGTTTGATAGATTTCTCCCTGAAATTAAATGAATGATATTTTAAAACACTAGTTCATAATTTCCTGCTGTCCAAAATGGCTATTTCATACTTCTTTTTCTTAAATTTTCTATATCACAATGACCCACCCCCATCTCTCTTCAACTAATAACCCGGTACTGTGGTTTGTATATCATTTGTCCCCCAAGGATTCATATGCTGGAAGCTTGGTCTCCAGTGTCGCAGCATTAAAGTAATGGAATCTCTCCTAGGAAAGCTGGGAATGGAACCACCATTTGACCCAGCTATCGCCCTTCTCGGTCTATTCCCTGAGGACCTTAAAAGAGCATACTATAGGGATACTGCCACATCAATGATCATAGCAGCACAATTCACAATAGCTAGACTTTGGAATCAACCTAGATGCCCTTCAATAGATGAATGGATTAAAAAACTGTGGCATCTATACACAATGGAGTATTATGCAGCACTAAAAAATGACAAAATCATGGATTTTGCAGGGAAATGGATGGCATTAGAGCAGATTATGCTAAGTGAAGCTAGCCAATCCTTAAAAAACAAATGCCAAATGTCTTCTTTGATATAAAGAGAGCAACTAAGATCAGAACAGGGAAGAAGAGCATGAGGAAAAGATTAACATTAAACAGAGACGAGTGGGGGGAGAGAAAGGGAGAGAGAAGGGAAACTATGGAAATGGAAGGAGACCCTCATTGTTACACAAAATTGCATATAAGAGTTTGTGAGGGGAAAGGGGAAAAAAAACAAGGGAGAGAATTAAACAACAGCAGATGGGGTGGAGAGGGAAGATGAGAGGGAAGGGGAGGGGGGATAGTATGGGATAGGAAAGGTAGCAGAATACAACAGTCACTAATATGGTATTATGTAAAAATGTGGATGTGTAACCGATGTGATTCTGCAACTTGTATTTGGGGTAAAAAATGGGAG
>NW_026001301.1:0-2401 GCF_001458135.2 Marmota marmota marmota | reverse complement strand
CCGGGGCCTCACCTGAGCACCGTGGGGAAGAGTTCACTAAGGAAGATGCTCACGCAGGTGAAGCTGGCCCCTAGCGCCCCCAGCCCCAGCACGGCCAGGGCTGAGCGCAGGGCCCCCATCTCTGTGGACACAGACGGGTTAGCAGGATGGGCGGCAGGCCTAGTTCTTTCCTGCTGAAACTCATCCCTGAGTCCTCATTTGTCCCATCCCGTCCCCTGGACTCTGCTGCTGCTTCCGCTGCTCCGGCCCAGCCAGGCCCTCGCGCCCCAGCAGCCTCCTCAGGGGGCTGCCGCTCTGGTCCTGGCCCTCGGAGGAAGGGGCCGAGGACCCCTGTTCCTGGCTCTGGCCCCGTGGTCCTGCCTCCCTGGGGGGGTCAGCCGGGCTGTGCCTGCTCACCGTGGGGCACCAGGGTGTTGGCCAGGACGCAGAGCCCCGACAGCACCAGGGAGCCGGCCTGCAGCGGGCGGCGGCCCAGGCGGCTCAGCAGCAGCAGTGTGCCCATCTTGGCCGGGAGGTCCACGGCCCCGATGAGCAGCTGGAGCAGGAAGATGTTGCTGCCCAGGGCCTGCAGGTTCAGGGCCAGGCCGTAGAAGGTGAAGGCAAAGGCGAACCTGGGGGCCGTGGGCAGGTGAGCCGGGCGCGTCCTGTCGGGAGCCTGACTACGGAGGGGCAGGTGACCGGGTTGCCGCACCTCCTGGGGGCACTCTCAGGCCAGTGGCCAGACAGGAGAGCCCGCAGGGCCCTTGGCCACTTGCCAGCTCAAGCCCTGACTCCGGGCTCCCCTGGCAGCCAGCAGCTGAGGCCGGCCTGGTGGGGTGGGGTCAAAGGCACCTACCAGATCATCAGGGAGACCCAGGTCCGGAGGCGCAGCCCGGGTGTGCAGAACAGGGTGCCCAGGCTGACGGGGTCCTGGCCCCTGCTCACCTCCTCCTGCAAGGCTGAGAGCACGACCTGGGGGGGGGGCAGAGGTGTCGGTGCTGGGACACCTGCAGCCCTTCCTCCCGGATACCCTCACCGGGAGCTGGCCCATGCTTGGCCTCCTGGCTGGGGCAGGGAGAGGCACTGAGGCCCAGGTCCTCACCTCCATAGTCAGTGTGTCCCCTGCTGCCCTCTTGCCGTTGATGGCGGCCACCCTCTGCAGCTCCTGCAGGCCCCAGTCCAGCTTGCCCGTGATGAGGAGCCATCTTGCGGATTCGGGCAGCCACCTGGAGTGCAGGGGTGTGTGGGGGTCACTGCCTGCCCCTCCCCCTCCTCTCTGTCCCCTGTCTCTCAGCTGGAAGGGGCCTCCCTGGCACCACAGCCTCAGGCTCAGAGCTGTCGGGTCCATGCTGCAGGGGACAGCAGGGTTCAGCAGGTGGCCCTCCGCCTCCCTCCTCCCTGGGCTGGGGTTGGGGCCCACCCTCTGTCCCTGGACCAGCTGCTGCCAGTGGGTGACCCTTGTTCCTTCCCACCTCCTCCTGCCCCACAGCCCTCCCCCACCTCCTTCAGGAGCCAGGCTGGGCTGCACCCAGGCCCCAGGGGCTGCGAGTCCACAGAGTGGGTCTCCTGCTCCAGCGCCCCTGGTGTCACGTAGCCCCCTGTTCATCCTTCTTGCTGCCAAAGTCTCACCTTCCTCCCCAGGCGCACGCCAAGAGCAGGTCTGTGATGTCACCCGTTGGCCAGCCCCCGTCATCCCCTCTGGACCCCTCACGTCTGGCTGCGCCCACGGCCGCCTGCCCCGGCCTGTGCTGTGTTGCCTGCCCACCTCCCCATGGAGCCTCCTGCAGGCCCAGGTCCCTTAGCCAGGTGAGCTGTCCTGTGGGGAGCCACCTGCCTCACACCCACCAGGGTCCTGAGCTTGTCTGGGATTTGCAGAACAGGGGACAGAAGGGGGCTGGGGGTACAGACTACGGTCGACGAGCCCCAGTGGCTTGTCAGACTTGGGCACAGGGAGGAAGGGAGAGGTGTTGGGGGCCTTTGGACTGCAGCATCAGGTGGGGAGACTGCCCCCAATGTGGGGAGAGCAGGTGTTGGTAGGGAGGTGTCACAGGCACCTGGAGCTGAGGCTGAAGCTGGGGTGGGGCACAGTTTGAGGTCTGCAGCACTTGGAGGGGTTGGAGATGCTGGCTGAGACCCTCGAGGGGGAGGCCCTGGGCCGTACCCACTGTGTGCTTTGGGGTGGCCAAGTAGCAACACCTAGGCCACAGACAGTGAGTATGGGGGCTCCTGGAGGCCTCGGGACGTAATCCTGGGCGAGCGAACCCCGGGTTGGAGTGAGTTTGCGTCACAGGCTTGTGGTGTGCAGGCTCCCTCCAGCCCAAGTGACCCTGGCCTCCCGCACTGACAGCCTTCTGTCCCCAGGGAACGGAGAGTCTCCTACACTGGGCTCCTCAAGAGCGGGCAGGGTCTCTTCCAGGAGGGG
>NW_026001300.1:0-2402 GCF_001458135.2 Marmota marmota marmota | reverse complement strand
GAAGGGAAGGAAGGTCCTAAGGGAGGGCAGGGCTGAGGGGAGGGCAGAAAGGAAAGGAGGTCAGAGCTGAGGGGAGGGCAGGGCTGATGGGAGGGCAGGGAGGAAGGGAGGGTAGGGCTGAGGGGTGGGCAGGGATGAATGGAGGGCAGGGCTGATGGGAGGTAGGGAAGGCCGGGCTAAAAGGAGGGTAGGGAGGAAGGGAGTGCAGGGCTGAGTGGAGGGCAGGGAGGACAGAAGGGCTGGACTGAAGGGAGGGCAGGGAGGAAGGGAGGGGAGGGCAGGGAGGAAGGGAGAGCCAGGGTGAAGTGAAGGCAGGGCTGAAGGGATGGCAAAGCTGAAGGGAGGGCAGGAAGGAAGGGAGAGCAGGGCTAAGGGGAGGGTAGGGAGGAAGGGAGTGCAGGCCTGACAGGAGGACAGGGAGGAAGGGAGAACAGCGTTGAAGGGAGGGCAGCTGTGCAGGGAGAGTGTGCAGCACTGAAGTGAGGGCAGGGAGGAAAGGTGGACCGGACTGATGGGAGGGCAGGGAGGAATGGAGGGCATGGAGGAAGGGGAGGGCAGGGAGGAGGGGAGGGCAGTGCTGAAGGAGGGCAGGGAGGAAGAGAGGGCAGCGCACAATGGAGGCCAAAGCCGTAATGATGCTGAACTATCCTGTTCTCTTTGCTTCCCAGTTTCCTGGTGAGGGTATTCATCATATGGAACTGTTCTAAGATCTTCATCTTCCTAACCTCTGAGAAATGAAAACATCGATTGTCCATTTTTTTTTTTTTTAATGTGCTCAGGATTTCTCCAAGTACCTGGGCAATTCCCCTCTCCTGATAAGCACAGGAGGAGGGGCTGTGCCACTTGCTCAGTCCTGGAAGATTGAGGCTATCTCCATATAAGAAGACAATCCCATCCCTCCACTCCTACTCTGAACCGTGTTCTCCGTTTTCCCTATGGAAAAGCTGCTCCCAATCCCAGTGCAGGTCTGAGTAAAAGGGACTTTTTCTATTACCAGGCAGAGTCAATATTAGACATTCAGGAACACTGGAATTATGATGAGGGCATAAAAATTAGAATAGGCTCTGATGACAGACTACCTTGGTTCGAATCACAGCTCTGCCTGTCTTTACTAATCCTTGATCTGTACCACAGCAGGGAAAATAAAAAATAAAGACGTATATATCATATGTCCACTAGACACTTACCCTATGAATAGTTTTCTAGGGAAATTTGAATCACAGTGTTAACAGGTACTTTGCTTTATCATCTTATGTTATATAAAAATATTCCCACTATAATTATCATAACAAAATATAGATTTACAAAGGTATTTTTGAAATTGTATTGTTAGATATTATGGTTTGGTTATAGTCTGTCCCCCAAAGGTTCATGTGCTGGATATTTGGTCTCTATGGTGGTGTTGAGGTGGTGAAAACTTCAAAAGATGGGGCCTCGTGGAAGGTAATTAAGTCATGAGGGGCACATTCCTCAGAAGGAATTAATTCTGGTATCATGGAATGGGTTATTGTCGCGACTTCTTGCCCGCAAGGAAGACGCAACACTCAGGAATCTTCTTTCAGTAGTTTATTTCAGGCCCTTGATAGTTCTTCTTCTCTCTCTCGGATGCCCCTCCCAGCCTTAATAAAGCATCTCAAGCCCCAATGCAAAGCAGCCACGTGGAGCTTTCTCATAGGGTGATGAAAAGTCATGCACCAACTCTCCCAAATAAGGAGTTGTTTGTCACAGACCACAGCGGAGCCAGCGCCATCTTGTAATGGCGACCATAATTTGCATAAACGGCAGAAGCGGCTCACCACAGTTCCCCCTTTCTGTTTTCTTAAAACAATACAGGCAAGAGTAGAGGTCCTATCCCACTGTGCAGAAGTAGCTGCATAGTATGGCTCAGTCTTAAGGAGGGCCCTTCCCCAGATCCGAGACCATATCAGCCGACGCCTTTTTTCGTGGGGCGGGGAGTGGACGCGTCTAACCCGCATGCAATAGGACATGCTCTCCTTGAGGTCCACGTCAAGGATCACTCAAGTGCAGTGCTTTGCCTCGCATCCTGTATCGTGGCGATGGTGTGCCGCAGTCTGGCTGGGCACAAATCACGAGCCACTGAAGCAGGAACAAACTTTATTTTTAAACTGCAGGAAAACACTTCACACAGCTCCCGGGGAATCCTCCCGAACGCCACGAGGCTTCTCCAGGAACCCCCAGCCGGAAATATCTCTCTCGGAAATCCCTCCTCCTGCACTTCCCCAACCAATGGGAACTCTTGGGGAATCCCGGAAATCCCACGAGAACTCCAAAATAGTGCGAGAACTCAAAAGTTGCGGCAGAGGCGGATAGTAATGCCTCGCCTGTCAAATCAATACTGTTGGCAAAATGCCAGGGACCATACAGACTCGGCCGTGGCTCTC
>NW_026001299.1:0-2402 GCF_001458135.2 Marmota marmota marmota | reverse complement strand
AAGGCCCTGGGTTCAATCTTCAGCACTGCAACTAACCAACCAACCAGAAAGAGAGACTAAGAAACCATGTTATCATGTCCATTCAAAACTGATTTTGAATAACTCTAAAAGGCAATTATGTATCTGGGACCAGTTACATGTAAATTTTTTTTTTCAAGGCTGAGGACTAGATTTCATTCTTTCATTTAACAAACATTGTTGAATCCCACTATCTGTCTAGCACTATGCCAAGGGCTAAGAAAACTCTCCTATCATTCAGTTTTCTCTTGGCTTGAAACACCACTGATTTCTAATATTTCTTGGTATAAAAGGATTAGCTGACTTATTGACTAGAATACAATCTGGGGGAAAAACAATAACAACAACATAATTCAGTTGCTAAAAAAAAAAGTTCAAATAAAAGGTATGCAAGAACCATCAGGTTCTGGTTTGAGTACATGATAAAGTTTACACCTAGATAGAGAAAATATAAGGAGAAAAAAGGAGGCTGGGGATATGGCTCAAGCGGTAGTGCGCTCGCCTGGCATGCATGTGGCCCGGGTTCGATCCTCAGCACCACATACAAAGATGTTTTGCCCACTGAAAACTAAAAAATAAATATAAAAAAAATCTCTCTCACTTTCTCTCTCTCACTCTCTTTAAAAAAAAAAGGACCTAGCTGTTTTCTTTTCCAAGCATGACTAAGAAAGGGCAACCTTTATTTTATTTTATTTTGCATCAGGTAAGGGCAATATTGAAGAGGAATAGAATCATAAAATGAGGGTTTTGAAAACTGAAAAAATAAGCCAGGCTTGGTGGAAAATCCTTTAATCTCAACTACTCAGGAGGCTGAGACAGGAGGATTCCAAGATTGAGATCAGTATGGGTAATTTACCAAGATCCCTCTCAAAAAATAAAAAATTCTGGGGTTGTAGCTCAGTGGTAGAATGCCCCTTGGTTCAATCACCAGTATAAGAAAAAAGAAAGAAGGAAAAGAAAAAATAAAGAAACCTGAAGAAATAAAGATAAAATTATATAAGATTTTTGCTTTTGAATAAAGGAAATCTACAAAGTGATGTGATTCTATTACACAAGGTGTTAATCCACTTTTAAGTCTTTAGACCTAGCTCTAAAAAATAAATATTTACCTAAAAAGACAAGGATTTGCCATCAGTTAGATTAAGAAACCAGGTTACAAACAATGAAACTCAAAAAGAATTAAAGGCATCTTACTACAGTGATACATGCATACCCATTGTTTATGGCAGCACAATTCACAATAGGGAAACTATAGAACCAGCCTGGGTCTCCATCAATGAATGGATGAAGAAGAAAATGTGATCTATGTACACAATGGAGTTTAAAGAAAAATGAAATTATGGCATTTGCAGGAAAATGGATGGAATTAGAGACCATCATGTTAAGTGAAATAAGTCAAACTCATTTTGGAAGCTAAAGAGGAAAAAAGAAAAACAAAGATGGGGTAGATCTCCTAAAAATCAAAAGGAGATCAGCACAGGAAAAGGACCATGGGGTGGGAGGTAAGGCAGGAAGCGGGGAAGTATCAGAGAGTGACATTGGCCAAATTATGTTGTCATACTGTGTGTCTGTGCGATCCCATCAACATGTACAACCATAATGCACCAATAAAAATTATAGGAAAAAAAAAGCTTAGTCAAAAACATAAAACACCTTGGGCTGGGGATGTGGCTCAAGCGGTAGCGTGCTCGCCTGGCATGCGTGCGGCCCGGGTTCGATCCTCAGCACCACATACCAACAAAGATGTTGTGTCCGCCGAGAGTTGAAAAATAAATATTAAAAAAATTCTTTAAAAAAAAACAACATAAAACACCACCTATGAACATGAACCAACCAATAAGGAATTTTGAAATTACTTAGAAATAAAATTAATAAGGAGTTAAAAGGGGAAACAGACTAAATGTAGTATCAGACTATTTAATATTTAAGATCCCATTACTATCTCTGATTAAAATGAGATTTAAGTGATGCCCAGAAATAGAAAGGTAAGAACATCCTACACAGTCATTTTCAATTACCAAAGCTCAAATGTCACAACTTCAGGTTGGGGGTGTAGCTCAGTGGTAAAGGGTTTGCCTAGCATGCCAGAGGCCCCGAGTTTGATCTGTAGAACAAAATGAAGGGAAATAAAGGAGGGAGGTGCTTTCCAACTTGGTTGATGTTAACTGGTAATCTG
Source organism: Marmota marmota marmota (assembly GCF_001458135.2). Lineage (NCBI taxonomy): Eukaryota > Metazoa > Chordata > Mammalia > Rodentia > Sciuridae > Marmota > Marmota marmota. The sequence goes on along the minus strand of NW_026001299.1, from coordinate 208 downwards.
ATCCTTAAATGATGTTTAAAAAATTAATGTTTAAATACACTAAAAAGTTTAGGTAGATCAAGCCCAGGGCCTCACATACACTGGGCAGGCTTTTTTTTTTTTTTTTTTTTCCGGGGGGGGGACAGTGCTGGGATTGAACCCAGGGCCTTGTGCATGCAAGGAAGGCACTTTACCAACTGAGCTATATCACCAGACCCTGGGCAAACAT
>NW_026001298.1:0-2402 GCF_001458135.2 Marmota marmota marmota | reverse complement strand
AAAAAAAGGGCTGGGGATGTGACTCAGAGGTAAAGCACCCCTAGTACAAAAAAAAAAAAAACCCAGAACCCAAACCCAAACAAAACCCCTGCCAGATCTGTAACTCTGGGCAAGGCATCCTTATCTGTTATGTGGGGATAATCATAGCACCAATCCTAGGACCCTGTAGGGTCTGGTGCACACGGGGTGGTGCTGGGAGTGTGGTAAGCCCTCAGCTAGCTCCAGCTGTTCCCCCTCTTCTTTGGAAGGTGCTGTGTGTTGGAAAAATACAGAAGAGGGGCTCCTAGCCCACTCAGACTCACCTCTTAAGTGTTCCAATGAACCCAGTGCCCCTCCACTCCCCCAAACCAGACCATTCTCCTTTCCCAAAACCTCCAGTGGCTTTCCCACATTCCAGAAGGTACACAGCTCCCTTACCTAGCATATTCTTCTGGATCAGTGCCCCAGAAGAGCATAACCCACTCTCAAGGCTACCTTCTGCAAGATCCCCTCCCTCCCTTTGGGTATTTATATCTCTCAAGGCTGTTGCTCAGAGGACCTGGAAATAAAGGAATTTGGGGCTAGGGGGTGTAGTTCAGTGGTAGAGCATGTGCTTAGCATACGCACAGACCTGAGTTCAATACCCAGCACTTCAAAAAAAGAAAGAACAAAAGGAAAAATAAAAAGGGTTTAACAAAAAAATATAGTTTTTTTTTTTGTATGTGTGAATCCCTTGATCATATTAATTCCCCACAGCACCCGAAACAGTATATTGTAAAAAGTGGGTGCTGGAGCCAGTACACACCTCTATTCCCAGTAACTCAGGAGGCTGAGGCACAGGGATGGCAAGTTCAAGGACAATCTCAGCAACTTAGTGAGGTCCTGTCTCAAAAAAAATAATAAAATTAAATTAAAGGGCTGGTGAGATGTAGCTCCGTGGTAAAGTGCCCCTGGGTGCAAGCCCCAATACTGCCACCTCAAAAAGGTGGGTGCTCAGAAACTCTTAGTGAGTGGAAACAATACCAGGAGGCTTACAGGGCAAGGCGAGGGGTTGCCCACGAAGCTAAATCAAGGGGCTCAGGTTAGATGATAGCTCTCATGGAACAGTCATATAAAGGGGGATCCTAGGGCTAAAGGGAACTCAAAAGACATGGCATGGTGACAGAGCACTTTTGTAATCCCAGCAACTTGGGAGGCTGAAGCAGGAGGATTGCAGCTTTGAGCCCAGCCTCAGCAACTTAGCGGGACTTTGTCTCAGAATAAAAAATAAAAAAGGGCTGGGGATGTGGCTCAGTGGTTAAGCACCCCGGGGTTCAATCCCTGGTACCAAAAACATAGAATAAAAGGGGCTGGGTTTGTGGCTCAGTGGTAGAGCACTTGCTTAGCACGTGTGAGGCACTAGGTTGGATCCTCAGCACCACATAAAAAATAAATAAATAAAGGTATTGTATCCATCTACAACTAAAAATAAAATAAAATAATAAAAATCCACTAACAATGAAGGAATCTCCTCTCTACCTTCAGTCCCCAGCCTCTGCTTGAATCCTTCCAAAGACAGGAAACTCATTACTTATCTTGTTGCTGGACAGTTCCAGCAGCTGAAAACCTAGTTTGAGGTGTTAATGTACTCAGCTCTTGCCTCCCAGTAACTCTATTCTCATCCTGTCCTCCAGGGCAACCCAAGATACTTTTATTTTAATTGGGTAGTGTCCACCTCATTCAAATGCCAGTATGGAGGGGCATGCAGTCAGCAGTCTCCCCACCCCAGCCCCAGCCACTTGCTGACACACACCCCTACTAGGCTGGGGGTGGGGAGCGGCCCTGGGATCCTATATCACATACCTGGGTTCATAGGTACCATTTACGCAACCTGAACACTTGGATCTATCTTCCCTAGTGGCACCTCACCTTGCCCTGTGAGCCCTATGGGGCCATTTCCATTCACTTAAAGTCTTTTCTCAGAACCGTCTTTTTCCATTTAGTAAATGCCAAATGTCCTGGGCCAGCAGTGGGGGTAGGAATGGGGGTGGGGAGCCCCTGCCCTAAACAGCTGTTCTAGACACTTCGCTTTCTAACCTCCTTTTAGAGCCACAGTTCTGAGTCAGTGGTGATTTTCAACCTCCAGGAGGAATTTGGCAATGTCTGGATACCTTCTTCTTCTTCCGATTTTTGTTTGTTTATTTGTTTGTTTGTTCTGGGAGTGAACCCAGGGGTACTCTACCACCGAGCTACATTCCCACTCATTTTGAATTTTTAAATCTTACTTATTGATTTATGGACTAGGGATTGAACTCAGGGGTATTCTACCATTGAGCTGCATCTCCAGTCCATTTTTTTAAAATGTATTTATTTTTTATTTTTTTGGTACTGGGGATTGAACCCAGGGGTGCTTAACCATTGAGCCATAACCCCAGCCCTTTTTT
>NW_026001297.1:0-2402 GCF_001458135.2 Marmota marmota marmota | reverse complement strand
GGCTTGCATGAAAATTGCAATCTCCCTGCCTCAGCTCCCTGGGATTACAAGCGCGCACCACCATGCCCAGCTCTAGCGATTTCACTTGTGATTATACCCAAAAGAGTTGAAAGAAAGCAACTGGGGTTAGGGTTGGGGTTCAAGTGGTGGAGTGCTCGACTAGCACATGTGAGGCACTGGGTTCGATCCTCAGCACCACATAAAAATAAAATAAAGATATTGTATCCACCTAAAACTAAAAAAAATTAAATATTAAAAAAAGAATAGAAAGCAAGAACTCAAACACAGATTAATACATCCACTTCTAATAGCTTCACTTATAATAGCCAAAAGGAAGAAATAACCCAAGTGTCTATAAACAGATGAAAGGATAAATAAACAGGTGCACGCATGTAATCCCAGCAACTCAGGAGGCTCAGCACTTTAGCAAGGCCCTAAGCAACTAAGACCTAAGCAAGTGAGACCCTGTCTCAAAATAAAAAATAAAAAGAACTGGGGATGTGGCTTAGTGGTAGAGCACCCCAGGGTTCAATTCCTAGTACCAAAAAAAAAAAAAGATAAATGGATAAACAAAATGTGGTACCAATATACAGCGGAATATTATTCAGTCTTTAAAAAGGAAGCAAATTCTGACATATGCTACAACATGGATGAGATAGTATGCTAAGTGAAATAAGACAAAAGAAAAAAAGCTGTGGTTCCATTTACATGAGGCTCCTAGAGTAGCCAAACTGAGACAGCAGAATGATGATTGTCAGGGACTGGGGGAAAAGAATAGAGCTATTTTGTAATAGGCAAGAGTTTCAGCTAAAGGCTGATAAAAGATTCTGGGATAGGGATAGAGTAGTCTGCAAAACAATGAGAATGTCCTCCTGCCACTGGACTGTACAGCTAAAGATGACGAGGATGATGATGATGAATTCTATGTTATGTGTACTTTACAACGAAAAGAAAAAAGACAAATGTTTTAGTCAGTTTTTTCACTGCTGTGACCAAAAACCTGACAAGAACAATTTCAGATGACGAAAAGTTGGTTTGGGGCTCACAGTTTCAGAGGTCTCAGTCCATAGATGGCCAACTCCATTGCTCTGGGCCTAAGATGAGGCAGACCATCATGGCCAAAGAAAGCAGCTCAGGACATGGCAATTAGGAAACAAAGAGCTCTGTTCACGGGGGACAAAATATATACTCCAAAGGCATAACCCCAGGGACCCACCTCTTCCAGTCACACCCTACCTGCCTGCAACTATCACCCACTTAATCCTTCCAGTGTATAAGGCGCTGATTAGGTAAAGGTTCTGAACACCCGATCATTTTACCTCTAAACTTTCTTGCATCATCTCACACATGAGCTAAACCATAACAAAAAGGAAAAGACAGCTCTTCAGCAGTCTTTCGTGCAAGGTTTAGAACCTAGGATATTCTCTTAATCATCAGGTGGCATCAGGAAAGATTCTGAAGGGGAGCAGGGGTTAACAGAAAATCCTCTATACTTCAGGGTAAGGGGTTAAGGCCCTAGAATACAGTTTTGCCCAAAACAGACACTCAACCAATCCTAGTAGAATAAAGCAAAGAAGCAGAAGTCCTGCCTAGTCTTAAATATGCCACCACCACCAATTTTTATTAGGAGAGAAAGAGCTGTTTCTAGTCTGAAGTCTCAGTCTGAGTCAGACAGCCCCTCACTTTTGCTGTGAGCAAAGAGAGGGTGCCCCGCTCCCCGAGCCCCTGCCCTACAAATCCCTTACTATGCTCCGGTAGGCAGGAGTGCAGAACTGGAAGAAGCACAAGGCAAGGCTCCAACCTCCACCCAGTAGTCACTAGGTGGATGACTTAGTGCAACTACTACACTTTTATCTGGTCTCCTCCCCCGGGAGGTGAGAGTCGTTGAGGACATCCCCCCCCCCTCACAGCAGCCGGGACACCTGGCCGCCAGGCTGAGGCACTCACTGCCGGGCGACACGTCGCGTTGCCCCCTCGGACCCCAAAAGCATCACACTGTACTGGGATTCTCTCTTCACCAGTCTCCCCGCCCCGCTCGTCCCAAAATGCGGGCCCCTGCAGCTGGGCTCCGTCGCTCCGGGACCTGGCACGCGGACCACGCAGCGAGGCCTCGGGAGGCCCCGTCCCTGCAGCCAGGGCCGCTCCAGGCCAGGGACCAGGGCTAACCGGACGGCGGGGCTGGCAGCCGCGCGCCGGGCATCTTCTCCGGTCGCCGCCGCCACCCACGGCGGGAAGGCTCCGGCCACGTGAAAGCCGACCAGGACTGCGGCGCCTCCCCGCTCGGGAACCGGCTGCGGAGGGAAGACTCTGCGCCTTCAGATGCTGGGAACCAAAAACCAAATCACCTCACGACGGCGGCCGGCACGGCGCTGCGGCCCCCGGGCGGCCGGCCTGGGACCCCC
>NW_026001296.1:0-2402 GCF_001458135.2 Marmota marmota marmota | reverse complement strand
ATATTTTCTTAGTTGTCAATGGACCTTTATTTTATTTATTTATACATGGCACTGAGAATTGAACCTAGTGCGCTCTACCACTGAGCTACAACCACAACCCTTAAAAACCCATTTTTAATTTCAAGTCATGTGCTTGTTACATTAACATGGCTGAGTAGCTTGCATGCAATTTTTTTTTTGAGTAAATGAAGGTATACTAGTAAACTAAATAGAAATTTCACTTTCCAGGAAGCTAGCATTGTCTACAGAATTTTTGCAGTATTGTGGAAAAATTTTCACACAAAATGCATTTAGTTTTTTTTTTCTAAACAAATTAATAATAGGAAGAAAAGATCAGTGTAAAGCAACATGGATACAGAACTTTGTTTAATATTAGAAGGTTTACAATTGTTTTAAAGATACTTTATGAGATTTAAATTTCCTTAATACATAAAAATGTTCTAAAATAACTCATGATTAATCCTTTAAACAACGTCCTTTCTATTTTAAAGAAAGTTTACATTTAAAATCTGTATGATCTCAGAATTAATATCTCTGTAAAGTAACATGAATCCTTCTTGCCTTTATTTGCAAATGCAAATTTTGAAAATGAGAAAATTATAGGCAATTTACATTTGTTGTAGCTTTGTTTCTATGGCAGTGAGAGAACATGGCCATAATCTGTCACCTTAGTAACCAGACATGCACATAGTATCATTTGAAGCTGTCCCCACAAAATGCTTTTCCTCAAATCTCAGTGAGACAATAAGAAGGACAATATAATCAGCTTTAAAATATCTTCAATAACATGGCAAGCTTTGATCACTTTACAAAGGAATTCATTGTCATTAACACTTCCCTATGTATCTATATGGCATTCACTATTGCTGAAATTTAAAAAAAAAAAAAAAATATATATATATATATATGAAAAAGAAAGGAAAAATGGAAAAATCAATGTCTTTGTCATTCTTAAATTATTCCCTGAGAAAGATTCAGTTTGTCACATATAAAAGGAAGTAAATGCTCTTGATTTAAAAGAAAGAAAAGAAGGAAGAACAAAAGAAAAATACTAGGAATTTCTAAGATATTTCTAATTTCAAAGATATTTTAGTCTTTAATTTAAAATGATTTGATTTATTGGGAAATATTTCAAATATCTTCCCCCAGATTACACATTCTTTAAAAAAGATGTTTATTTTAAAAATAATGTTTCTGATTCTCAAGCATGATGTCAATACCCTGAAGTTCTATTGTCTGTTCTATATACAAATGTTTTATAGGATTTATAATAATTACTTAATATGTTTTGAATGTAGAAGTATTCATTTTATAAGATCCTATATAACTGTGTACTCACATGCAGCTCAAAAAGAAATATACATGATTGAATATATGTATAGTTAAGCATTTCATAAAGCATTAACTCCAAAATCAGTTAACAACAATAATTCTTAAAACATACTATGAGGATGACATTCATATTTCTTAAGCTGTATGTGAAAAGTTCTTGATTCTAGAGCTAAAGTTTACTGATCAGAAGTTTTCTAAATTAGATAAACAGTTGAAATATGACCAAGTACCATGCACGAAACTCAACTCAAAGCGGATCAAGGACCTAAGAATTAAACCAGAGACTCTCCATTTAATAGAAGAAAAAGTAGGCTCTAATCTCCATCATGTGGGATTAGGCCCAACTTAATAAGAACCTTTTGTGCAAGAATTAAAACCAAGAATCAACAAATGGGATGGACTCAAACTAAAAAGTTTCTTCTCAGCAAAAGAAACAATCTGTGAGGTGAATAGAGAGCCTACATCTTAGGAGAAAATATTTACCCCTCACACATCAGATAGAGCACTAATCCCTAGGGTATATAAAGAACTCAAAAAGCTAAACACCAAAAAAAATAATAATAATAATAATAACCCAATCAATAAATGGACCAAGGACCTGAACAGACACTTCTCAGAAGAGGATATACAATCAATCAACAAATATATGAAAAAATGTTCATCATCTCTAGCAATTAAAAAAATGCAAATCAAAACTACTCTAAGATACCATCTCACTCCAGTCAGAATGGCAGCTATTATGAAGAAAAACAGCAATAAGCATTGGCGAGGATGTGGGGAAAAAGGCACACTCATACATTACTTTTGGGACTGCAAATTGGTACTTCCAATATGGAAAGCAGTATGGAGATTCCTTGGAAAACTTGGAATGGAACCACCATTTGACCCAGCTATCCCTTTCCTCAGTCTATACCCAAAGGACTTTAAAAGATCACACTACAGGGACACAGCCACATCAGTGTTTATAGCAACACAATTCACAATAGCTAAACTGTGGAATCAACCTAAATGCCCTTCAGTAGATGAATGGATTAAAAAATGTGATATATATATATATATATATATATATA
>NW_026001295.1:0-2402 GCF_001458135.2 Marmota marmota marmota | reverse complement strand
TTTTTTTTTTTTTTTTTTTTTTTGCAGTGCTGGGATAGAACTCAGGTCATTCATTGCACATGCTAGGCAAGTGTTCTACCACTGAGCTACATCCCTAGCCCTTTTGTAAAATTTCAAGATAGGTACTAAGTTGCTGAGGCTGTCTGTGAACCTGCAATGCTCCTGCCTCAGCTTTGCAAATAACTGGAATACAGGCTTTGATTATAATAGGGAGGATGAAAAAGATCACAGGTTTGTTTTCTCCAAGGATCTGCTGCCACTCATGGAAGGTATGCCATTCATCATTCACACTACATTGTTTTTTTGGAGTAAAGATAGAAACACAGAAAGAAGAGATATCATAACTCAGTATATGTAGCTTTTTTATTGCTGGGATGTACCTTTACAATGACTCCTACTACGTTTTGAAAATATTTATAGATAGATAACAAAGTTAAACTAAAATAGTATTCTTTGATTTATCTTAAAAGTGTGTTATTTTGAGGCCAGAGTAAGCAACATAGTAAGTTTCTGTCTCAAAATACAGAATAAAAAGGACTGGGTACAGATGTAGCCCAGTGGTAGAACACCACTGAGTTCAATCCCCAGTACCAGGAAAACAAACAAAACAGTATGCTATTAAGTAATGATGATTCACACTTTTATTATGACCAGCTAGATCTGGATTTAAGCCTTTCTGCCTCCTCCTACACACTGCAAATTGCTTTAACTTCTGTGAACTTGAAGTTTCTCATCTGTAAATGTAGGCTTTATGATAATATCTATTTTAACTGGAGTCTGACAAAACAAGATGTCAGTATCTTCTGGAACACTACAATCAAACTGTGTCACCTGGACACTTCACTTCTCACTCACCTATTACTGGATCCATAAGCATTAGCTTATCCACTCTATCTTCCCAACATTTCCAGCTATATTTCCTTTTATTATCTTTAATGTTCCAGTCTTGGTGTAAACCATCATCATCTCTTACCTGGATTACTGCAATAACTTCCTAACTAGCTTCAACATTTCTCTCTTGCCCAGACCTCCTTCAGAATTTTCTCAATGCTGCAGCCAGCATGAGCTATAAAATAAAAGTCAGATCATGTGGAACTCTCGGGACTTGCTCCACCTGTATTCCTTTGTCCTCACGCCTCAGTGCTCTCCTGCTGTCTCAATCCCCTCCATTCACACTGCTCTTCTTGTTCTTGAGCAAGTTCACAACTACCTTGGGTAGATCCTTTGTACATGGAGAACCCTCTGCCCTGTTGTTCTTCCCTCAGATATACCCAAGATTTGCTTTCTCTCTTCTGCAGGTCCTTATTCAAATGTTGCCACCTCAGAAAAGCCTTCCCTCACTACTCTGACATGGTACAATCTCTCCCCTCCACCACTATCTCTCTGTAGCTTCCTCCTTTTTCTTCTTAATCATTTTTCTTCTTGACTTTTATTGTCATCTAATATCCTATATATTTTACTTTTTAAAATTTTTTAACCATCCTCATTAAAATGAATTCTGTAAGAGCAGTGATTCATATCTGCTTTATTTCTAGCCTGTAAAACAGAACATGGCATATAGAAGTAATTCAATGAGTAAATAAGCAAATAAATAAAAACATATTGAACCAACAAATGATTGATTGGGAAGTCATAATAAGGCTCAACCATTTATCTATACCTATATTGTACCTCTAGGATACATCTCCTTGGATAATTTTGATTCTTATGAAAACTCAGGACAAGAAGTCCCTACAATGTAGCCCTAGCTATTGGAATAATGGCTCTGATATTGGTGAGTGTTCAGTTGGGGTTCAAGTTCTCGGTTTCCCGAACAAAGAATTAAACAAGACATGTGTAAGTAACCAGAAGAGCACAGATTTAACTCAGGCAATATTTAACTGAGGCATAAAGTAGATCAGAGTGGCTTAAGGACCCTGTGTCCTATGTCTGGGTGAGTCTGGTCTTGTATGCGGGACTGAGCCTCCTCGCCTCCCTAAGGACCTGATAGAAGACCTTGGCCTACTGGTTCCCATTGGTTACTTTATTTTCATCTAATTAAAATACAGAACTAGTGGCAGGAGTTGCTATGGTGATAAGCCCTCTGTGACAGGAGTTGTCATGGTAATGGGATTTAATGTAAACAGGAACATGATGACTCATCTCCCAGTCTTATATTCCCTGGCATTTTTCTTGTACCCTGCTTCTGCCATCTTGACATCTTTAAACTCCTACTTCAACTCCACAAGACCCAAAGGAAGCAGGGAAGGAAAGGGATGGTCCTGGAAGTCCTCATTCAAATCAGAAGGCAAGAAGGAAAAGCAAAGTGCCAATCCCAACACACACACACACACACACACACACACACACACAAGCTGGAGCTGCCACTGGTAGGCAAAGAACATAAACTGGGGAAGAGAAGA
>NW_026001294.1:0-2402 GCF_001458135.2 Marmota marmota marmota | reverse complement strand
AAAAAAATTATAAGTATACATATGAAATATTAATTCTAATATCTGGCAGGTAATCAGGTTAACCATATTGGTAAAATAGGTGGATATGCACAAAGGAGTACATGAATCAATATTAATGTATTGTCATAATCCTATGTCCACTATCATCATTTAAAAATAAATGTTACATTTAACAAATTCTGGGTCATAATGTTGAAAAAATAGAATGGTAAAGAATTGTCATTATTTTAGGGGTGGGTGGGAGGATTGTGACTGATATGATAACTATTGCCTAAACCATTTTAGTATGTGGAATTGGCATAGATGAATTCTCTGTTCTATATACTAATTACTGTAATTTGATCATTATAATGATTATAATTTCATATTCACTTTATATGAGATAGTCTTTTAATGCTGCCTGTCACATCACAGTAAATTTGCTTTTAAGATTTTTTGTAGGAGGAAAAGTATTCTACTTATCAACAATGCCTTTATTAACTTAATTATGATATGCTTTTAAGATTTTTATGATACCTCTTGTGATGCCTGTTTCCTGAATAAGAATGTTATATTTCTCAGAAGTGTGTCAAATATTATTCTAAGTAAATTGGGAGTTGTGTTTCTAATATTTTTATGAGAAAAATTATTGAAAATGACATAAAGTTCTATCAAGGATATAGTTAAATAAATTAATAATGGAATGTCCATGTAACATATTACAAAAAGAATGAGGAAACTCACAATGTACTATTCAGAGTGACTTGCAAGGTATACTATGCATTGAAAAGAGCAAACTGCAAAGAAATACAGAGATTGATTTTTATTTAACCCCTTATTTTATATGAAAAATATATTCTATATACTTTATCTCTGTTCATATAAAATACGGGGATAAATAAAATCAATCTCTGTATTTCTTTTTACAATTTCATAAAAGAAAAGAACGTAGTAAGGAAGTTTCCTGAAGGTGAAGAGAAGGTTATATATGGTACTTGAATGAACAGATTTGGCTAAAGAAAGACTATTACTGTGTTCGTTTCCTCAGATATTTATGACTCCTGGTACCATAAAAAGTCTTTTATACTTAGCCCACATTATCAATCTGTCATGTATTCCTTTTGGATTTTGAATCATACATCAAGCCTTTAGATTTAGTCATTTAATCACTTGAATAATTTTTCATAATTAAATACTTTATTCGTTTACAGTTTATTATAGGGCATATTATTAGAAATGACAGTTATTCTGATACCATTCACTGAATATATTATCATTTCTCTATTGAGTAGAGGTGCGATTGGTTCACAAATTAAATTCTCTCAATGTATTTAGACTTTCTATTTATTGCATTGGTTTGTCTATGTATGATCCCCCCAAGTTTTAATTACTAAGATTTTGTGCTTTAAAATTGATAGTGAAATATGGCATTATTGTTCTTTTAAAAGTTTCCTGTCTTTAAAAAAATAAACATTTTTAAAGATAAGCCTTTAATAGAATCAGATTTCCTAGTTTTCAAACTTTGAAGATGGACATGGCGGCACCCTCCTATTTCAAGCTACTCTGCACACTGAGGTGGGATCATCCCTGGAGCCCAAGGGATCAAGATCAGGCTGGGCAACATAATGAGATCCCATCTCAAAAATACAACAAAAATGTTGATATTTTAATTAGGATTGTTCAAACTTATGAATTTACATAAGAAGAATTCATAACCTTTATGGCGTTGAGGTTTACTAAATCCAAATCTGATGTATCTTTCTTCTTACTTAAGTCTCTCTTTCATATTTCAGTAATGTGGCTCCATTTTCTTCACGTAGATCCAGCATAAAAGTTTCTTGCTGGGTATTTTAAACTTTTTACTACTTTAAAAAAATTGACTCATAATTCACATATTTAAACTGGTGGTGGTTTTTAATATGTGAAATCTGACAGTGTTTGATTCTTTATTTTGTACTCCTGTACTTTACTGGATAGTCTTATTGTTCATAGTAGTTTTTCAGTTGGTTCTCTTGTGATTTTCAGGTGCACAATCATGCCACTGAAAACTGTGATAATTCTATCCCCTCCTTTTATATGCATGTGTCTAATTTCTTTTTCTTTTCTAATTATAATAGTTTATTTAATAAGCTTCATTTAAAAACTTCAAAGAATGGCCAGTGGAAAGAAGGCTATGGTAACAAGGTCTGAGTGAAATTTTTGAATTATTTTAGTGCATTATTTTAAGTATCTGTATATCAGCATGGGATTTTTCTTGAGTCAATATTCCCTAGAAATTAAAAAATGATTTCACTGGCTATTATGATATCAAACTTGAGCTTCACTTAAAGGCTAGTTTACAAATGGTCATGATTCTTCCAAAGTACTTAAGGGAGATACATGGACAAAAATAGAGTCTAGCAATTCACCATTTAATCTTAGTA
>NW_026001293.1:0-2402 GCF_001458135.2 Marmota marmota marmota | reverse complement strand
CTCTCTCTCTCTCTCTCTCTCTCTCTCTCTCTCTCTCACACACACACACAATCTGAACATTTCTGTACCCTCTGAATTCACATTGAAATCCTAATCCTCAAGGTCACCCAAGGTGATGCTATTAGGAGGCAGGAACTTTTGTGAGGAGATTAGGATTAATGACCTAATACAGTCTTGGGAGCTCATTCATTCCGTCTGCCATGGTGCCATGAGAAGTTACAGTGAGAAGACTTTTATGAAGGAAGCTGGACCTCGCCAGACATTAGATCTGTAGGGGACTTAGTATTAGAGTTCTCAGCTTTCAACACTGTGAGAAATTAGTTTGCTTTCTTTTTAACTATACAGATTGCTGAGTTTCCCTGTGAAATATTCACATGTGCATATTACATAATTTCATCAGATTCAGTCCCATTATCTTCCCTTACCCTCCCTCCTCTCCTCCTCCTTGGTTATACCCTTCCTCTTCCCCAGTGTTCTCCTTCTACATTTCTGACATCCCATCTTCTTTCTCTAGCTTCCACAGATGAGAGAAAAACACAAGACACTTGTCTTTCTGAATCTACATTTCAAATTATACTACAGAGCCATAGTAAATTTCTGATCTTTAGAAGTTTCTTAAGATATTTTGATATTGCTGTCAGAACAGAGCATGATATATATGCATTATAAATCTATCTATACCTATATATTCAATTAGTAATAAGATTGAGACTTGATAAAAATGTCAAAAAATAAAACATATCAATAAATCATGTCCACATTTGTCTACACTTTTAGTTTTCAGCAGTCTGCACAGTGTGGTTCTCTGGATGTGGGACTCATTTTTATGAGCCAGTAGGAGCTACCCAGACATCCACAGGGGCTTGGTGAAGCTTATGTCAAAAGTATCAAATAGACTAGAAATTAAAATCAACTGGAGCTGCCAAACTAAAGAATGGGCTGGAGATCCACTGTCAGGAAGATCTGCACACAAGAAATAACAAATCCTTGGTCCCTTGCCCCGCCCACTCTTTTGCCATCATCCCTTGTAAGCTTAACTGAAGGAACTAGATCCCTAAGTGGTACTTGGCAGAGAAAAACAGTTTACAAAGTCCCATTCCTGCTATCACAAAGTAAGGTACAGATCAGTGGATTTAGAGTTAAAAGAAGGTAATTCAACAACTGGTGGACAAATTATAAACTAAGAAGTTTATTGATGCAGCAGCCTTGACTGCCTTCTGTCTTTGTCCATGTACTTGTTCTTGTCAGGCCTGTCGATACTCCGCTGGCATCAATGCAAGAACAATGTGCTCTGGGCCTTGGCCATAGGTCTCAGTGCCTGTTCACTCCATCTCCTCTATGGCAGTGTCTTTGGCAAAGATTAATTTGTGATGGAGCTCAGACTCTAAAGCCTGAGGCGATTTTTGTGAGATATCATTTTTTTTCCAAATTTATCTTTAAAATTGATGACATTTTAGTTAAGATTTCAACTGGGTATACATTAATGGAAAAACTGATATATCTGGACAAACAATTAAAAAAAGAAAGATCAATATTTTGAGAAAATGAAGAGCATTTAGATTGAACTGATGGTTTAACTATTTTTATGTAATAATATTATTTAAAATTGGCCTCATGTACAGAAATAAATAAGTGAAGATTACAGAGTCCATAGGTGTAGAGGCTTCTTCATTGTTATAATGAAGGTCGAGCATATTTGTGTTCTTCCTTGAATACCTCTTTATAAAATATTGGATTTATGTAAGATAAATAAAAATTTTTCCCTAAAGTTCTGTATGCAATAGCTACCAATTTCTTAATTGTCTGATTTGAAGACTTTCACATAACTATAGAAAAGATCTTAGATCTTCTCACACATCCCAAAATGGAAATCATAACAGGGATGTAATATGGCATTTGATAAAACATGGATCAGACTTCAGAATGAAGGGAATATAATTATTGTAAAACTTATCAATCTTTTCAATAATGCGAAGATACTCTATTATGTTAAGTAAATGAAAGTGAATAGATTGACTAGGCTTCAGTTATGCTAAATAAAAACTCAGAGATTTTTTTTCCCCCTCTGGCTTTCTTCACCTTTTCTTTATTTCTTATTTTATTAAGTTTCTTCAGCAGTTAGGGCACATACACGTAGCCACAATCATGCAGGAAAAAAGAGAGCTCTTTTTTACTAAAGAAAAATCAAGTGTCTTAGAATATACTGTTCTTGGGCCATACTAATTCCCATTCATTGTCAGAAACCATATGTAAAAGGAAGAAAATGAGTGATTAACAAAAAATATCAGAGGGAATATGGGTTTTCATTAGGTTTTGCAACGATTGTTATTCTACTTTTATGCAATTCTCTTGGCATCACCCAGATCAGTTTGCAATTTTTGTGGGGTTTTTTTGGGGGGGTG
>NW_026001292.1:0-2402 GCF_001458135.2 Marmota marmota marmota | reverse complement strand
GCTTGAGCCACATCCCCAGCCGCTATTTCTCAGTTTTGTTTTAGTCCTAGGTTTAGGGTTTGGGCTAGTTATATGATTAGTGTTAGGGTTAGGGCTAGTGTTTTTGTTAGGCTTAGGCTTAGGGTTAGGTTAAGATTTGGAATTAGGTTTAGATCTAGGGATAGGGCTAGGTCTAAGGATAGGGCAAGGATTAGGGCTATGTTTAGGTTTATGGTAAGGGATAGGGATAGAACAAGGGATAAGGCTAGGGCAAGAGTTAGAGTTTGTGTTAGGTCTAGGGTTATGGTTAGTTTTAGGGATAGGGATAAATCAGGGCAAGGATTAGAACTAGGGTTAGAGTTCAGCATAGGCCTAGCATTAGGGCTAGGGTTAGGGTTAAGTTTAGGGTAAGGGATGTGTTATAGCTAGTTTAGAGGTAGAGTGAGGGTTAGAATTAGGATTAGGGCTAGGGTTATGATTATGGTTGTAATTAAGGCTAGGTTTAGGGCTAGGATGAGGGCTATGGTTTGTTGTAGGTTTAGGTCTAGAATTAGGGCTAGGGATAATGTCACGTCTAGTGTTACAGTTAGGAGTAGATTTATGATTTGGTCTATTTCTTGGTCTAGTGTAAGGGTTAAGTTTAGAGTAAGGGTCAGTTTTAGAGCTAGGGGTATTTTTAGGTTCAGGATCAGGGTTAGGGTTTGTTTTAGGTTAAATTTTATGGATACGGCTCAAATGAGCATAAGGGTTAGAGTTAGGTTTAGGGTAATGGATAGGGTTATATTTAGAGTTCAGGGTAGGTTTAAGGTAATGGAGAGATTTAGGGTTTGTGATAGGGTTAGAGTTAGGCCTAGGATAAGCATTAGGAATAGGGTTATCATAAGAGTAATGTATAGGTTTATGGCTAGGGTTATGGTTAGGTTTAAGGCTAGAGTTAAGGTTAGGGTTTGGATTAGGGCTCGTAACCCTAGCTTAGAGGAGGGTTATCGTTAGGTTTAGGGTAAATGTAAGGTTTTGAGATAGGGTTTGTTCTAGGGAGAGGGTTAGGGTTAGATTTAAGACTAGGGTTAACGTTATAGCTATGGTCAGGTTTCGGTTTAGGGTTAGGGCTAGGGTGTTCATTAGAGGTAGGTTTAGGTTTAGGGTAATAGATTGGGTTAGATGTAAGGTTAGCTTTAGGTTTAAGTTTAGTTTTATGACTAGGTTTATATTGGGTTTAAGGTAAGGGTTAAGGTTTGAGTTAGGGTTAGGATTATGACAAGGGTTAGGTGTAGGGTTAGGTCTAGGATTAGGTTTATGGTTTTTGTTAGAGTTTCGGTTAGGTTTAGAGCTAGGGTTATCATTAGGTTTAAGGATAGAGTTAGGGTACTCACTATGGTTAGAACTAAGCTTAAAGTTAGGTTTAGGGCTAGGGTTAGGGTTATTGTTAGGAATAAGTCTAGGGTTATGTTTAGGTCAACGATTAGGCTTTGAGCTATACTTAGGTCTCAGGTGAGCTTTAGGCTTAGGGTTAGATCTAGGGTTAGGGTTAGGGTTATGCTTACGGTAGGTTTAGGCTTTGGATTAGGGTTAGGTTTTGTGTTAGGTTTAGGTAAATGGTTAGTGCTATGGATAATGTAAGATGTAGGGTTCTAATTAGGGCTAGATTTAGGGTTAGGGTTATGGCTAGGTCTAATGTTAGGTTTATATTTTGGTTTAGGGTCAGTTTTAGAGCTAGGTTTAATGTCAGTATCAGGGTCAATGTTCAGCTTAGAGTTAGCGTGAAAGGCAGAATTAGGAGTGGGGTTATTTCTAGGGGTAATGTTATTGTTTGGTTTAGATTAAGGGTTATTTTTAGGGCTAGGACTAAGTTTTTGTTTAGGTCCAAGGCTAGAGTTATTGCTAGATTTAAGATTATGATTAGATCTAGGGCTACTGTTAGGGTTAGGTTTAGGTAAAAGTTTACTGGTAGGGATGGTTTCAGGGTTCAGTTTAGGGTTAGGGTCAGGTTTAGACTTCTAATTAGTGTTTTTTTCAGAATAACGGTGAAGGTTCGGGTTAGGATTTTGGTTAGGGTTAGAGCTAGAATGAGGACTAGGGTTAGTACTAGTAATAGGGTTAATATTTTATTTAGGCTAAGGATTATGATTAGGACTAGGGTTAGCAGTATGGATAGATAGGGTTTGGCATAGGGTAAGGGATAGTTTTAGAGCTAGGGTTAGGGATAGTGTGAAAGTTATGTTTACAGCTAGGGTTATGGTTAGGATTGGGGTTAAATCTAGTTTTAGGGCTCAGATTTGGGCTATTTTATTGTTAGGGTTAGGGCACGGTTAAGTCTATGGCTAACGTAAGAATTAAGGTTATTATTAGGGTTAGTTTTAGAGTTAGGGTTTGGGCTAGGAATGGTGTAAGCATTTGCTTTATGGTTAGGGTGATATATAGAG
>NW_026001291.1:0-2402 GCF_001458135.2 Marmota marmota marmota | reverse complement strand
AAAAAGTAAGACTATGCTTAAGCATGCAAAAACAACATAATCTGAGAGCCCTCTAGGCTAAAACAGGAAAATATGCATGTACTGAAAAAACTCCCATAATTATTTGGTCAGATTTGTTTGATGTTGCATAGGATTCATTACTTAGCTTTCCCCACAAGCTCCCCCCCCCGAGGGGCAGGGATTCTGGGATCAATGGTTCTTTGATCAGATTAGGGTTAATGATAGGGTTAGGGTTAGGGTTACAGATAGGGCTAGGGTTAGAGGTAATGGTAGGGTGAGACTTAGTTTTGTTTAAATGTCTTTGATACTGGGAAGGAGTCATCCTTTCTCTAGCCTTAGTATGCTCCCAAGTTATGTTCTTCTCAATTCAATGGTTCACTATCATGAACAATTTGTAATTTAAGGTTTCACTTCATTTTGATACCTATGGGTAAATGGAAATGGAGATGGAAATCAAACAGGCAGCCCTTCCCCTAAACCTAACCATAAACCTAACCATAAACATAGCCCTAATCCTAGGGATAAGCCTAACACTAAGCCTAGAACTATTCCTAGCCCTAATTTAGCCCTAACCCTAACCCAAACTCTAGCCCTAACACTAAATCAAACTCTTGCCATAGCCCTATTTCTAGTTCTAACCCATCCTTTACCATAACCAAAACACTAGCCCCAATCTTAGCTCTAACACTAGCCATAGCCCTAACCTTAGTATTAACCATGACTTTAAATCTACTCCAAAGCCTAAACTCAGTAGCAATAACACTATCACTAATCAGTAGCAATAACACTAACACTAATCATAAAACTACACTTAACTTTAGCTTTAGTCCTAAAACAAAACCGAAACATAGGACTAACCCTAAACCTTAACCTAAACCAAATCCTAACCCTAAATCTAGCCCTAAGCCTACTCCTAATTTGAGTCCTATCCCTAGCTATAAAATGAACTGTGACCCTGACTCAGACCTTAACACTAACCCTAGTTAAAAACATCACCGTAAACCTAAACCTAATACTAAAACTAGACTCAGTCCTAAATGTAACCCTAAAACTAGTCTTAACTGTAACCTTAGTTCTTACATTACCATATTCCTAAGAAAAGCCCTAATGTAATCCAAAACATAGCCCTAATCCAAGACCCAACCCTAGTTTTAACCCTACCTCAAACCCTAAACCTAGCCCTACCCCTTACCCTAAACCTAACCCTAACTTTAATCCTTGCACTAAACCTAAACCTAAACCTACCCCTAGGCCTGACTCTAACCATAAACCTAGCCCTAACCCTAGCTCTAACCCTATCTATTACCCAAATTCTATCCCAAACCCTAATGCTAATCCTCAGCCTGACCCTAGCACTATTATTAAACCTAAACTATCCTTTACCCTAAAATTCACCTGAACCATAACCTGAAAAATATCATAACCCTAAATGTAACCTTAACCTTAATGGGAACTCAAGCCCTAATACTAACACTAAAAGTAACCCTAAACATTAACCTAACCCTGACCTTTACCCTAATCCTAACAATAACCCTAAAGGTAACACTAAACCTAACCCAAATGATAATCCTACAACTAACCCTAAACCTGAACCTAACACTAACACTAATCCTATCCCTAACCCTAAACCTAACTCTAAACATAACACTAACCATAACCCTAACGATAAACATAATCCTAACCCTAACACTAACCCTGACCCTACACAAACTTTAACCCTAACACTAACCCAAACACTAAGGCTAAACCTAACTTTAACCCTAAACCTAACCCTAATGCTAACCTAACACTAACCATAACTCGAACCCAACCCTAACACTAAATCTAAACCAATCTCCAAATCTAACACAAATCCTCACCGTAACCTTAACCCTAACACTAACCCTAACCCTAAAGCTAATCCTAATTGGTATCCCAACCCTAACACTAACCACAACCCTGACACAAACCCTAATGCTAAACATAACACTAAACCTAAACCTAACCCTAACCCTAAACCTGATATTAACACTAACCCAATCCCTAACACAAACACTAATCCTAACCCTAATCCTAACACTAAAGCTAACCGTATCCCTAACCCTCACCATAATTTTAACCTGAAACTTAAACCTAACCTAAACCTAACCCTAACACAAAACCTTACCCTAACCTTAACATAAACCTAACACAAATCCTAAACAACCCTCTAACATTAACCATAACTCTAACCCCAACCTAACCCTAACCCAAACACAAATCCTAACCCAAACCATAATCTTAACCCTAATACCAACCCTTACCTAACCATAACACTAATCCTAAACCTAACACTAATCCTAACACGAACTATCAACCCAATCATATCACTAAGCCTAACTTTCACCGAAAGACTATCCCTAAACCTAACACTAACCCTAAAA
>NW_026001290.1:0-2402 GCF_001458135.2 Marmota marmota marmota | reverse complement strand
CCTTCTTTCTTTTCTTTTCTCTTCTTTTCTTTTCCTTTCTTTAGAAAGGTATTGACTGAGTGTTAAAGAACTTGCTCTCATGTCAAAGGCATCCTGGCTAGACAACCATACCTTTCTGTGATGGTGGGCTTGGTGTGTGTGTAAGTGGGGAGAAAGTGGGCCACTCCAGGGTATTCTTTTGTGTGTTTGTGTTTAAAACAATACAGAAAGTAGGCTTTCAAAGTTTTTATGTCTTCAGAGAGATTTCGCATACTGATTTTGAATAACAGCAAGTGTGAGGGAAGTTATAGTCCCAATTGTCTGAGACCTTAGACTCCAATCTGAACATATTTCCTGGTTTTACAGTCAGTTATTGACATACTAATAGCATTGTATGAAACAAATGATATTATATAATGGCAGGAGTGTTAATTCAATAACAATGCCTACTTTGGGGGAACATTTTATAGGCTTGGTGTTATTCTTTATTTGTAAGTTGGAAATAAAAATAGAGATTTCTCTTTAATTTTGTGGTGTTATAACACAGGAAAGTTGCTATTTAAAAAATTACATTCTTTGGAAGGCAATAAATCCAAGGTAGTTACTTACTAATGTTTTTATATTTCTAAAATTTGGTCTGTTGTAAGTTCTATATTTTAGAAAATTCAAATGCTAATTTAAAAGAATTGGTTGTGAAAATTGTTACTTTGTATATAACTAACTAGTTAAAGAATAAGTATATACACACTTAATATGACATTATATAAATTTTTGTGTGTATTTATTTCCTAAATTCCTTTGCAACTAAAATGTCATCCTCAATGACTTGTATTTTATAACTACTTCAATATTTTTTCACTCAAGCTGACCCAATATCCTTCATGGAATTTTGAATGTTTAAAACTAGTTCCTACTTATGTTCTTTTCCCATGAAACATTTGATAACTCATTCAGAACGGAATAATCCACCTTTATGTTTAATTTTTGCTTCATGATACTACACTAATTTTAAGGATTAACCAGAATCAGAATCATCACTCAGTGAACTACCCCAAAGTTTGAATGTTTCCTGGTGCACTAGTAGTATCTCTTAGAAGGTAGGTTCCTTGGTTATCAAGAACTTTTGGGGATGCCTTGACTTTAATAATATACATATAAAAATGCACCTAAATATGCATCTAAACATGCCTCCTGTTGAAGGTATTGCCCCCACATTGGTCAGGTCTTTCTACTGCCCACTTAGTATCTGAAGCAGTGTATTTCAGAGCCTGAGGTCAAAAACATTTTAGTGAAAATTGACTTATCAATTTCCTTTTCATAAAAGATACACAAACATGTATGATAATACTGGCTAGTTCATATATAAGAACATTGTTTAAAATTGGTTCAGACTTATTCCTGAAAAGTCATGATATTTTAATTTAAATTCCAAGCTAATCTTCACTACAGTGAGCAAAATGATTAGCACATCAATTAATGAAAAGAAATTTTTTTCTTAAGTGAGAAAAAAGAAATTGGTTCTTCAGAATAATTAACTCATTTCAGATTTGTCCCAGAGAGGTGAATCATAATTTCATTTTATTCTATTAAATTCTATTTTAATATTTAGCTTTTAGCTTATCAACTATCTTTTGTTGACATATTCTTTTCTTGACCAGTGCATTATCTGCTGTTTTAGCAATCAGAGAAAAAAAAATCCATTTTAATCTGTTAGATTGGGTCCAAAAAACCTGGAAAATGCTTCTTGAGATCATCAAGTTGTCTATTTTTGTTCTCATGTTCAACACACTTAAAGTCTGCTCCTAGTCAGCTGCAATAATGAGAGAAGTTTTATTGTTACTACTTGTTACATCACTGCAAATTTCTGAGTGCTATATATTTATTTTAATAACTTCAATGTAATGAATTAGCCTGCAGGATAACAATTAAGAAATAATAAACAAGAAGAGAAATTACAGATTTCAAAAATGATAAGAAAAACTTGGGAAGTCTTAGTTCTTTGGGGACTGAGTGCAACCAAAATTTGCTTCCTGTTACTTGATTTTCAGGAATGTGCCTGATTCTATTAATTGACAAAGACTGCATTGACAGAAAGCCTTCCCAAAGGTTAATTATTTTTGAAGAAATAAATCACTACTATTTTGCTTGTTACCCTTTGTTTTCATCTTAAAACTATTTCCCTTAATTATTGGACTGGGTAGTTTTGGGGATTTTTTTTTTTTTTTGGTTTCTGATTTACCTTATAGGTTAAAATATTTTTCAAATCTGCATTTTATCTTGTTAATCTCATTTTTTTCTGAAGAGGATAGATTAAATCCATTTAACTGTCCACTTTATTAAATTTTTGTTGTAATTTATGTTACTCTAATAGAATCAGTTCAGGAGGAAATTAAATTGCAAAAAAAAAAAAAAAAAAAAAAAAA
>NW_026001289.1:0-2402 GCF_001458135.2 Marmota marmota marmota | reverse complement strand
TTGACATGTTAGAGCTGAAACTGGTACTTTGTGTTTGTTATTTAAGTTTTCAGTGTTTGTGTGTGTGTGTGTGTGTGTGTGTATGTTTATATATATATATATATATATATATATATATTATAATGCATATTTATTACTTTTATATTTGAATATTTTATTTTTGTGAGATTTAATTTTTTAAGAGAAATTTTAGGTTCACAGCAAATTGAGCAGAAGATAGAGATTTTCCATATACCACCTGCCCCCACATAAGCATAAGGAAAGATTTATTTCAGCCCATGGTTTTGCAGGTTTCAGTCCATGGTGGGCTTGGAAAAACATCCCTATGGGATGGCATGGCAGAGGAAAGCTGGTTAGTTTATGGCAGCCAGGAAGCAGAGAGAAAAATACAGGAAGGGACCAAGAACAGATAAAGGCCACAAAACCATGCTCCGTTCTCCTCATCCAATCATTTCACCTCTGGACATTACTGCAGAACCTAACACATGAGATTTTGAGGAATATTCCAGATTCAAACCATAGCTTAGAAATATAGCATACTTAGAAATCAAGTTTGTTTTGTTTGTTTAATTGAATTTATAACTTACATCCCTGCTAAAAATACTAATTTAGATCTAGGAAGTCATTTTATAACTTAATTGGGCTTTCCCAGGTATATATATAATCATATATGGGATTAAAGAGATTTTTATTCTTTTTCCATCAAGATGAAATTTTGTCTTATTATTCTGACTAGGACTTACATTTCTAAATTCGACAGGGGTGGCAGAAGGGTGCATCATTCCCCAATTTGATGGAGAAATATTCAGTCCTTTTTATTTTAGTATGATGTCATCTGCTGGATGTTTTTAGATACCCTGTTTGAGGAAATGCCTTTTTATTCTTTGTTTGCTTAGAGATGTTATTTTGGATGCTTATTGAATTTTTTCAGATGATGTTTCTGTCTTTATTGATGTGAACTTGATTTTCTTCCTCTTCTTTAGTTTATACACATGATGATTAAATTAATCATTCAAATGTTGAACCATCATTGCTTTCCCAGGATAAATCTTAATAACTCATGAATTATCCTGTTTATGTATAGCTATGTTTGATTTGCTCATATCTTGTTGAGTATTTTATGTCTGTGTTAATCAGAGATATTGGGTTTTAGTTTTCATTTCTTACAAAGTCTACCCTTTTAGTATTAGAGTAACTCTGCCATCATGTCTTTGGTGGGAAGTATTGTCTGTCATCTATATTCTGGAGCAAATTATGTACAATTGATTTTTTTTCTAGTGGTGAGGGAGGTACCAGAGATTGAATTCAGAGACACTCAAGCCATATCCTCAGCCCTATTTTGTATATTATTTAGAGACAGAGTCTCACTGAGTTGCTTAGTGCTTCACTGTTGCTGAGGGTAGCTTTGAACTGGTGATCCTCCTGTCTCAGCTTCCCAAGCTGCTGAGATTATAGGCACCCAGCTGATATTCATTTTTAAATGTTTGGAGAAATTTACCTGTGAAACTTCCTAAATTTCATGCTTT
This sequence comes from Marmota marmota marmota, assembly GCF_001458135.2. Classification (NCBI taxonomy): domain Eukaryota; kingdom Metazoa; phylum Chordata; class Mammalia; order Rodentia; family Sciuridae; genus Marmota; species Marmota marmota. The sequence continues at coordinate 876 of NW_026001289.1, read as the reverse complement.
CCTTACTGGAAGGATATTAATAATAATTTCAAATTTTTAGTGGATAAAGAACAAAAATAATCTGTTCTTTAATGAATTTTGGTCATTTAGACTTTCAAGGGATTAATAAATTCAATTTAATTGTTATATTTATGACAATACACTTGTTCAAAGCGTTTGTTATGTTTTTACTCTCTGTAGTTAAAGCTTTACATTTACAATATTGAAAATTTTCATTTTTAATCTTTTTTAGTCTGGCTATAGTTTTGTTGATTTTTTGGTTTGATTGTTTATTTTGGGTTTTTGTTTTTTTTTTGGTAACTTATATTGAACTCAGGGGTACTCAACCCTGATTCATATCCTCAGCCTTTATTTGTGTGTTTTTTAGAGGCAGGTCTCAATCAATGGTGGCTAAGTTGCTTAGCACTTCGTCACCATTACTGAGACTGGCTTTGAACTTGTGATCCTCCTGCCTCAGCCTCCAAGGCCTCTGGGATTACAAGCTTGTGCCACCATGCCTGCCAGAATTTTGTTAATTTTATTGATATCTTTGAAGATATTCTTTTTAATTAAAATAATTTTCCAATTATTTTTCTATTTTCTAGTTTCATTGATTTCCAATTTTAAAATTGTATTTCTTCTGTTTGCTTTGGCTTTAATTTATTCTTTTTTTACTTTATTAAAGTAAACTTTAGGGACTTTGGAAGATGGCGGCGAGGGGAGTGCATTGCCCCCGTGTGCTGCTTCACTGTGTGGGAGTATAACAAGTAAGGACGGCTAAAGGCTATCTTGTTAGGAATTTCCAGCAATAGTGGGGTGCTCCGGAACCTGGAGGAAGGATTTCCATCACACGAGGATCGGCTACGGGGACTCAAACGCAAGAGGTTTGTCACAGGG
>NW_026001288.1:0-2402 GCF_001458135.2 Marmota marmota marmota | reverse complement strand
ATATATATATATATATATTCTATATCTACATCAGAATCCACATGTCTACTTCCATAAAAATACTTGCTGGTATTTTGCAGGAATCTATATCGAATTCATAAATTGTTAGAGATAACTGACACTTGTGAGAGTGCCATTCTTGTCTAAAAGAATGGCACATCTTTACAGTCAAATCTACTTTTGAACCCTTTAAAAGTGTGTCCCTATTTCTTTCATATAACAATCATTCCTTTCAAAAAGGGTAATGTCTATTTTGTGTTTTATTGCTCCCAAACCTATAATTTGGAAAACATGTACATATATATAGTCTTACATGATACTTTTTCCTCCTTCCAGTGAGCTAGCCTCCTTTATAAAGATGTCTTAATTTCCTCATTTCCTGCTGTCTCTTTTTTTATATGTGTTTTGTCCTAATAATATATTATTGCTTTTTGCTTCAAATATTATATATGGTTGAAGAGAGATTTTCTGTCATTTCCTATACTGATTCTTCTATGTAAATAATCTTTTTAAGAAAGATATTTTTAAAATATATTAGTCATGTTTTTAAGTTGCATAAATGCCATTTTAATATTGTTAAGTCATAGACTTGACCAATTAACTTCAAAGCTCAGAATCTTAGAAAAGAAAGATCTATTCTTGTTTAACACAAAAGATCCCATATTTTAAGCCTACAAATAATACTTTTAGAAATTAATTAATATGCAGTAGAAATAGAACTGTGAACAATAGAGAGATATTGTTTATAATATAAAGTTTATGTAAAAATGGCAGTTACCAGAGACTGGAAAGAACAAGGGGGGAAGGTGGGCTGGGAGAGGTTATCGGTGGTAACAAATTATAGTTAGAAAGGAATAAAAGTTCTGTTATGCTGTTGCACAGTAGGCTGACTATAGATAATGATTATGTACTGTATATTTCATTGAGCTGAAAGAAAGAATTTAGTATATTTTCACTAAAGAGATAATAAATGTTTAAGGAGATAAATATTTTAATCTGATTTAAACATTACCCAATATATATATCAAAACATCCCTTGGTACCCTCTAAACGTATGTATTTTTATTTCTATGCATCAGTTCAAAAAATTTTAAAAAAATGTGTAGATCATGAATTGTCCACATTTTCCTTATATAATGTATATAGCACATGACATTTCTGAGTTTTTGAGAATCTAAGGTATTTTAAAGTGGGATTAAAATATAACCCAATACCAAATGCAAAAGAATAATTATATGTAATTAGGCAAAAATCAATACAACAAATTTTAAAAATGCAAAGTTTGAGTAAAATAGTGAAATAATATATTTGCTAAATACAGGAAGAATAACAATATATAGTTTGGGGCTGGAGTTGTAGCTCAGTGGTAGAGCACTTGCCTAGTACATATAAGGCAGTGGATTCAATCCTCAGCACCACATTAAAAACATAATAAAGTAAAGGTATGGTGTCCACGTACAAATAAAAATAATAAATTAATAAATGCCTTAATTGAACTGAGAACAACTACAAAAGCTAGACCATCAATTATAGCAGAGAGTACATTAAAAACTAACATGAGAAATTTAGTTAGTAGGCAAAGAAAACCTGATATTCTATGGTAAGTAATATTAGAAATGCATGAAACTTTTTTAAATTTTCCAATTAAACTGATTTATAGAAACGTGAAGGACATTTTCTCATAAAATGTACCTTCTTATTTCAACATAAGGATCACAATTAAAATTTTCTGAAAATTATTCTAAAATGTGTGTCTCCTAAAGTATATTTTTGATTTAAATATGTTGCATATTAATATTGTTAAATATCATATGAAAGTTTATGAACATTTTAGCATGTAGTTTTTGGTGTGTAAACTATATTTAGGGTTTCTAAAATAAGGTGAACTTTATTATTTATGCCAGCCATGATTAATATGGTGTTATTTTCAATTACTTTTCCATTAAATTTGAATTAGAAAAAGAATTGCCTTAAAATTTATACATTGTAATAAATGAGATATTAAGTAACAATATGAATAGCTGGAACTTATTTAATGAATATGACATTCTAAGAAGAAGATAGAATAGATGCATAAGAGACATTAATTTATATTTACCTTGGGAAGAGAAAGGAACAAACACGTTCCTAGGTTTATATCAGCATGACCTTTAATATTTTTGTCAAAATTGTATTGACCCAGGCAGTATTTCATAGCTGCAAAATTACTTTTTGTGTTAACTTTTTAAAACTTTACTAATGTTGTATATATGTTCCTAGACATAAAACTAGAAATTCCAAGATAAAAAATCCAGAGTGAGCAAATTACGTGTAAGTAATTACTCAAGTTACTTAAATTACATAATTTACACAGAGATAATCAGTTTTAACATTCTTGTGCTTATTTTCTTGACTTTTTCCCC
>NW_026001287.1:0-2403 GCF_001458135.2 Marmota marmota marmota | reverse complement strand
TTTTTTTTTTTTTTTTTTTTTTTTTTTTTTTTTGGGGGGGGGGGTACCAGCAACTGAACATAGGTGCACTTAGCCGCTGAGCCACACCCTCAAACTTTTTTTTTTTTTTTTTGAGACAGGGTTTTGTTAAGTTAATGAGGCTGGCTTTGGATTCATGTTCCTCCTGCCTCTGATTCCCCAGCCACTAGGATTACAGGCATGCACAATCACACCTGCTCTATTTTCACTCTCATGGTGGTATCCTTTGAAGAATAAAAGTTTTTAATTTTTATAAAGCCTAATTTATCCATTATTTTCTTGGTTGCTTGTGCTTTTAGCATCATATCTAAGAAGCCATTGTCTAATCCAAGGTCAAAGATTTATGCATACATTTTCTTCTTAGAATTTTGAGATTTTAGCTCTCACATTTATATCTGACTCATTTTGAGTTAATTTTTGTATATGTTGTGATATAAAGGTCAAACTTCAAGAATATTCAGTTTCCCAGAACCAATTAATAAAAAGATCATTATTTTCCTTTGTCAAAAAATTAGTTGACTAGGACTGAGGTTGTGGCTCAGCGGCAGAGTGCTTGCCTAGCATGAGGCAAGCCCTTGAGGCACTAAGACAATAAGTTCAATCCTAAGCACTACATAAAAATAAAATAAAGATATTGTGTCGACCTAAAGCTAAAAAACTAATAAAAAAAAGTTGACCATAAATATATGGGTTTATTTCTGGACTTACAATTGGATACCATCTGACAAGAACAATTTTAAAGGAGGCAACTTTATTTGGGGCCTCATGGTTTCAGAGGTCTCAGTCCATAGACAGCTGGCTCCAATCCTCAGGGCTCCAGGTAAGATAGGACAACATGGCAGAGAGTGTGATGGAGGAAAGTGGCTCAAGACCTCACACTCATATATTAATGTGTCCAAGTCCACAGAACTTAAACTAGAAAGGGTAAACTTTATACAAATTATCTTAAGTTTTTAAAAAAGAAGAGGAAAAAGATTCAATAACTAGCTTTAAGTCAGAAACAGTGGTGCACATCTGTAATCCCAGGTACTCGGGAGTTTTTAAAAAACAAGATATGCTACAGGTGGAATATCTAGAATCTAAAATTCTTATCCCAACGTGACTATTTTAGTTCTTCCATTTGATTTTGGCCAAATTATGTTCCCATGTTTCTCAATCACCCAGATATTTCTATTTCTCATCCTTGCTTACCAGAACCATTCAGGAATTTAAAAAAAACTATTTTAAATATTAAATTATGAAATTCCAACTGGATGTGGTGGCACATGCCTGTAATCACAGCTACTCCGGAAAAAAAATGGGACCATGGAACTGAATACTTGCTATAAGTTGATGCCACTTAAAGTATTGAAACTATTTTTTAATGCACAGTAAGAGTTGTTTGCTTGTTTGCTAAATACAACAATCTACTCTCTGTCAAAAAAATGTCAAATTGTTTTCACTTTAATGTTATCATTCCCTGTGATTTGAATCCTTTCAAATTTCATGTGTATTCATGTATGTGCATATATACATGCATGATATGCATTCGAGACCACCGTCTACATCAAAATGAAGCTCTGAATTGGGTTAGTGAAGCACAATTTTACATGAAGGAAGTAGATTCTTCTGGCAAGCTAGTTTTGGGATATTAGTAGCCATGTCAGTTTTCCCAGTTGGAGAATTTGAAGTCTATCTTATGATGTAAATTATTCCAGTAGTCTACTATATTCATACCAATAACAATAAGTATAAGAAAGTTTATTTACTTAAAATTTGCATATTTAAAGCAAATTATTTTCTTTATTTTTTTTTAGTTATCAATGGACCTTTATTTTATTTATTTATATATGGTGCTGAGAATGAAACTCAGTACCTCACACATGCTAGGCAAGCACTCTTCCACTGAGCCACAACCTCAGCTCTAAAGCAAATTAATTTTTATTTTATTTTTTTAATGTTTACAGAGCAGCTTTATTCATAATTGCCCAAAACTGCAAAGAATCTAAAATGGTAGATAAAACAAATGGTAGTACATCCACACAATGGCATATGACTCAGGAACAAGAACTAATGTTAACAACCAATGACATTGGTAAATCTCAAATTTATTATTAGCAAATTGAATCTCAAAAAGTTACATCTGTATAATTCCACTGTATAATTCCACTTATATAACATTCTTCAAAACATAAACCATAAGGACAAAGACAAATCAATGATTACTAGAGGTTAGTTATAGGGGACTGGTTTTAACTATAAAGTAGCAGGAGTGAATTTGGTGGGGGTAGGCTAATAGGACTGTTCCATACCTTGATTGTAATGGTTATTACATACCTCGATGCATAATTTATCAAAGCTTATATAACTGTAACCCAGAGTAAATTTTACTTTTTTTTTTTTTTT
>NW_026001286.1:0-2403 GCF_001458135.2 Marmota marmota marmota | reverse complement strand
AAATCAAAACTACATTGTCCAGTTAGAGTGGCAATTTTCAAAATACAAGCAACAATAAATAAATGTTGATGAGGATGTAGGTGAAAAGGCACACTCATACACTGCCGGCGGGACTGCAAATTGGTGCAATCACTCTGGAAAGCAGTACAGAGATACCTTCAGAAAACTTAGAATGAAACCACCATTTGACCCAGTCATCCCACTCCTGGGTTTATATCCAAAGGACTTAAAATCAGCATACTACAGTGACGTAGCCACATCAATGTTTATAGTAGCTCAATTCATAATAGCTAACCTATGGAACCAACCTAAGTGCCCTTCAGTAGATGAATGGATAAAGATATTTACCCAGCTACTCAGGAGGCTGAGGAAGGAAGACCACAAGTTCAAGGCCAGTGTGGACAACATAGCAGGACCCTGTCTCAAAATAAAAAACAAAATGATGGAGGATGCAGATCAGTGGTGAAGTACTCCTGGATTCAATCCCCAAAACCACAAAATAAATAAGGAGTAACATTTGGACAAGTAGATTAAAAGCAGATTAAAAAAAAAAAAAAAGCAGATTGCCCTTCCCAGTGTGGGTGGTGGACTTCATTCAATTTCATTCAATTCATTAACAGCCTGAATGGGATAAAAAAAAAACTCTTGAGTTAGGGAGAGTTTACTCTCTCTGCCTCTCTATCCTTCCAGTTTAGACACTGGTATTTCCCTACCTTGGGACTCAGACTTGGACTGAAACTTATACAGGTTCCCCTGGTTCTCAGACCTTCAGATGCTGAGATTATATCTCTAGGACTCTTGGTCTGCAGCTTGCCAACTTTTGGGACATAGTCTCCATAACTGCATAATTCAATTTTTTTAATAAAGATGAATAGATAGATAGATAGACAAACAGTCAGATAAATTATTTTGGGTTCTCTGAAAAAAAAAACATTACTAATACAGTTATCTTTATTGAAACTATCTACAATTAAACAAAAAAACAATATACATCCACAATCTCTACAAATCCCTCTGATCCCAAAGAAGTCATTATCTGTCTCCAAACTGAAATTGTTCCATACTATGCACTCAAAGGCACAATATAATAACTTTCTTTTCTTTTTTAGTTTACATTTGGGCACTGAAAATCTACAGAGATTTTTCCACAATAAAGAAATAAATGTATCATAACTTTCTGCCTTTCTCATCATCAATTATTAAAGATATTTTCAGCAGAGTGGGCTAACATTTCTTAGGAATGCATTCAAGCCTACTGGTAATTCTCGTTATGCGGTCAGGAGTACAATATTAGAGGCCCTTCATCTTATCCTGAACAGAAGGAGGTGGCTGTCACCTACATAGGATTGAAGATACAGGCAGCAGGAACTGCTCAGCAGGAGAAAAGAATTCCTTAGCAGAGATCATGTTTCATGCAAATGCTCTGAGAAACAAGGAGAAAGAAAAAACAAAAAATGTGACTTGCTAAGTTTTCAAAAATAGCATTCATATAAAAAAAAAAAGGGGGGGTTATATGCTTCACAGCACTGTGCTCCAGCATGGAATCCAAGCAGAAAAGAACTCAGCTCCTGTTATCAGGAGCTTGCAATTGAATGGGAGAAATTAAAAAAAAAAAAAAAAAACGAACATAGAAGGCACAAGGAAAGAGAGATGCCACAAAATCAGAATGTGCTGAGTTAAGAGAGAAGAAAGACCATTGGGTGGTCAGTGACCACTGCTGTGCACAGGGGCAGGACTCAACTGGAGGTGGGTTGAATACAGTGTTGGCTCTCTAAGTCACCACTGGCCACCTAACTCCCACCCTGAGTTCTCCTTCTCTTAATTATTTTCCTCATAGCATGCCTTACCCTCTGGATTTAATGCCATTCCTCCTTCTCTTTCCTTGCTTCCTTCCTGCCTGTCCTTATCCTTGTACTTGTGTGTCGCCCTCATTAGAACAAAAGCTCCATGAGGGGATGGGGTTGTGGCTCAGTGGTAGAGTGCTCGCCTAGCAGGGGCGAGGCCCTGGGTTCAATCCCCAGCATTTATTTATAAAAATAAATAAATGAAAATATTGTGTCCAACTACAACTAAAAAATAAATATTAGAAAAAAAAGAAAGAACAAAAGCTCCATGAGAGCAGGACTTTGGCTTGTTCTCTTCAGCACATAGAACAGGATCTACCATAGAATAGGGGCTCAATAAATGTGGGCAGTCAGGAAGACAAGTCAGGCATGCAGGAAGTAAGGAAAGAAGGGAGGAAGGAGACAATCCACAGAAATGGATTCATCCCCCTACTCATCTTTCCCTTACAGCCTAATGAAGGGAGGGAGGGAAGGAGAGAGGGAGGAATAGAGGAAGAAAAGAAAGAAGAAGGAAGGAAGGAAGGAAGGAAGGAAGGAAGGAAGGAAGGAAGGAAGGAAG
>NW_026001285.1:0-2403 GCF_001458135.2 Marmota marmota marmota | reverse complement strand
ACCCATAGCTCCTCCCCTGCCCACTCTACAGGTCCCCCCACCCATGGCCCTCCCCCTCCACCCACCCCGCCTCCCTCACAATTTCTAGCCAGTCCCTCCCCTCCACCTCAATCCCTCCCCTCCCTATCCATAGCTCCTCCCTTGCCCTCCCTACCCTGCAGCCTCACACCCACCCCTATGCCCGTCCATCCCCATGGCCCGCTGTCCTCCAGTTGGGCGCATCGGGGCCCCTGTCTCACAGCACCAAGGCCGAGCGCGTGCAGGCCCACCTGGGCACCGCATCACTCCTGGGCGTGGGCGGGAGCCCTGTGAAGCTTGGGCTGCGCAGGGTGGCACTGCATCCCCGGTACAATCCTGGCATCCTGGACTTCGACGTGGCGGTGCTGGAGCTGGCCAGCCCCCTGGTCTTCAACAAGTACATCCAGCCTGTCTGCCTCCCCCTGGCCATCCAGAAATTCCCTGTGGGCCGCAAGTGCGTGATCTCAGGCTGGGGTAACATGCAAGAAGGAAACGGTGAGTGCCACCCCCCGGGGAAGATGGCCTTGTTCTCCAGGCCAGGCCCAGGCAGGGTGGGATCACCTCTCTTCCCCGCGCCCTGGGCTCTGCCTACTCAGAGGCCTGTGTCCACCCTCCGGCCCACCCCTGCTGGCTGCTTCTCTCCCTACACCTGGGGCCACGTCGGCATGCCTGTTTGTGGAGATTGACAGGCTCACAGTCCACAGCGTTCATGCGGGTGCCACAGTGGCCAAGCTGAGTGGTGGCAACAGAGGCCGCCTGGGCTATAGAGCAGAAAACACTTAGTCTCTAGCCCACTATGGAGGAGCTGTGCTGGCCACTGCCGCCCCATTCAGAGCTCCTGCCCCGAGAGTCGGCGTGTCCTTCAGAACCCCAGGATGGCCTTCCCATTGGGGCAGAGTCAGAAGACAGGCCTGGGCTCTGAGCTGGGGGTCTGGATCTGCCTCCTCTTCCCACATGACTTTAAACCAACTGTGACGCTGTAGGCCCCATCTGTTCAACTGCAGCTTGGGGACAGCACCTCCGTCTCAGGCCGTCAGCACTAGGCCAGGCAGTTGGTGGCCACTCACTGAGTGGCGTTTGGACTCTCCTTCTCGGCAGCCACCAAGCCCGACACCCTGCAGAAGGCCTCTGTGGGCATCATCGACCAGAAGGCCTGCAGCGTGCTGTACAACTTCTCCCTCACCGACCGCATGCTCTGTGCAGGCTTTCTGGAGGGCAAAGTCGACTCCTGCCAGGTGAGTCAGGGGAGGTCTCGGGCCTGGAGGACAGGAGGAGGCTCTGCGCCTTCCCCACTTGGCGGACAGCCCGTCTGCCTCCCCCTGGCCATCCAGAAATTCCCTGTGGGGTCTGGACTAGGTGCCAGCCTACTGGTGCGGGGCTGGTGAAGCACTCAGCGGGATCTGCAAAGAGGAAGCGAAGGGGTTTTCTGTGCAGGGAGCCTGGAGGCATTCCGGGTGCCCCTCGTAGGAGACTGGTTGGGCTGTGGGGTGTGGCTCAGTGGGAAGCACTTTCACAACATGTACCAGGCCCTGGGGTCCATCCCTGGGGCTGGACAAAGATGAGTCAACAAAGCAAAGAATGAAAGAAAGGGCAGGGCAGTGGTGCCCACCTGTGATCCCAGGGGCTGAGGCAGGAAGATTGTGAGTTCAAGGCCAGCCTCAGCAACTTAGCAAGGCCCTAAGCAACTTAGCAAGACCCTGTCTTAAAATAAAAAATAAAAGGGCTGGGGACGTGGCTCCGTTTGGTTAAGCACCCTGGGTTCAGTCCCTGGTATTGAAGAAGAAGAAAAAAAACAAAAGGCAGCCGTGTGGTAGTGTGGGCACCACCTGAAAGGGGAACCCAACCAGCCCTGAACCTGGGTCCAAGTCCGGCTCACTGTCTCTGTCGTGCCTGGCAGACTGGGGGGACTGACTGAGCACGCCAGGCAAGGGCTCTACTGCTGAGTACACACCCGGCTCTTCTCCTCTATTTTTATTTGGGGTCAGGGTCTCACTAAGTTGCCCAGGTTGGCCTCCAACTTGAGATCTTCCAGCTTCAGCCCCCTGAAGAGCTGGGATGACAGGCCTGTGCCACTACATGGGTATCTGGCCCAACTTTTATCAGTGGTCACCCTGGACAAGTTACCTCTCTAGACCTCAGATTCTCATCTGATCATAGCAAAGCTCCTCTCCGAGAATCGCTGTGAGGACAGGCCTGCACGGTCATCTCCCACTTACCTTTATGTCTATAACAACTACAGAATGAGTGCCACACAATACTGCATCTACCTAGTCTACATACAAATGGTCAGTTCACGTGGGGCAGGAGGCAGGAGATGAGGAGGGCACAGTGTCCCCCAGCTGGCTCCCAGACAGGACCGCAGCCCCATGTGGATGGTCACCCCAG
>NW_026001284.1:0-2403 GCF_001458135.2 Marmota marmota marmota | reverse complement strand
ATGGCATGAATTATCTGAAATCATACACTAAACAATTACCTAAACCCAACTTTTAACTGCAAGATTGTGCAATGCTTCAAAAACCCATTCAGATACCAGATTGTTACAATAAAAAATCATCTTTTAGACACACATTCAGCCAAGATCATTCCCAAGAATCAATCTATACTATCAACACATCACTGCATTCATTGTCCCCTTTTTTTTTAAGTAGACAGAGGTGGAGTAATCCTTACAGTGCAGGTAAGGAACAGGGAGTTCCCCAAAGCAAAATGGCTTCAGCAGCTGCTGGGAGTCCCTCAGTCCCTCCTTTTACTTACAGGATTAGTTCCTCTGGTTTGGTCTGACCCCAGGCACCAGGCATTCTCCATATCTCCTAACTTTTCAGTAGTCAGCTCCCAAAAGTTCATCTTACATCCTCGGCATGCAGTTGTTCAGAGTGCTATGTTCCCCAAGAAAGAAGAGGGGAGGCTCCTCCCTGGGGTGTCAAAATTTGTAACTGAAAATTCGGTTCCTGTTCTTGAAGCCAATTAATGCCAATTTAATAATGAGGACAGTGTTTTGAGAAAAAGAAAAAGTGAGGTATCAAAGTTCTTAGATCCCCAGCAGGCATTTCCCTCTGCAGTGGGTGCACTCAAGCCAACTACAGGAAGAAAAGAAAACATTGCTTCCCTAATCTCACTTAACAAAGGGGAGTAAAGTTTATCAAAGTTCTTCAAAACAAAGCTAAAATGGGTGCAAAAGGTGAGAACAGAAAAGCTGGTGTTTCTATTGACTTTTGGTCCCTTACAGGAGAAGAATACTAAAGACATTTTTAGGCTAAAATGTCACTAAAGTTACCTCCACACATCTAAGGCAGATTGGAACTTGGGACTCTGCATCTGCCCAAAGTAAAACAATGTCATCACACTTAACAGAGACACAGACAAAAAGACAGACAAAGACATAGATTCCCTTTTCAGATTGTCAAAAAAATGAAAGTGGGTGCTGGCCCCAAGCCAACTGGGGCCTTCCCTTCAGACAAATGGATTGGGGGAGCATCCCCTCAGATTGGGTCTGATGACCCCAGATTGGGAGATTAGTTCTCTTGCCAGGGTGTTGGGGTGGAGACAGACAGGACAATAGAAACAAACACACATAACACAAAATTTGCAGCATGGTCACAGAATTTGCAGCCCGTTGTACGTAGATTGCTACCCAGAAACTAAAGGCAGAGGCGGACCGCAGATCCGTCAGCTACAAAATACATTACCAAATACTTCACAAAATACTTTACTACAGGCAATCCACTCAGAACCCAGAAAGGGGCTGGGGACGTCTCCCACAAATCCCGTCGACTGACCTTCAGTATGTCCACTTGGACTTTTTGCCGACCACACAACACAGAACCAGAACCTGCATGCAACCAGAGTACAGAAACTTACAGATCAGCAATGCCTTTACTTAACATCTGGGTTTTTATCACCTCTCAATTGGGGTGTCTGGGTAGGCTTATTAGGGGGATCCTGGATGAGCTCCCATATGTTATGCTCAAATTCGGGACATCCAAAAGACCATCAGAGACCAAGATTTATGTAAACAGCAAAGAGGTGTTTATTGTGAGCTAGCTCGGTCCTCCGCGCTCACACACAGAAACTGGTGACGCTGAGAGGCCCTGAGCCCAAGGTTTGCAGCAGTTTTATACATTCTTTGGAGAAGGCAGGGACTTCACATACATCATAGCATCTCTTAGCAAATCATCACACACCAGGGGAAAATCAAATAACAACTCTAAAACATGATTAGCACATTCACTGTTAGGAACAAGTTGGGTAGGGGTGATTGGTCAGTACAAAAGGGGTATTAATTTGAACTGATTGGTTTAAGCCAAGAGGGGTGTACGTACTGAACTATATGGTTTCCCAACATGTTATCAACCACCACAAACTACTGGGAGGGTCATCTGACATCCCAGGTGTTTCCCTGTCTCATGCTGATTGGTGGCTGCTAGGGGGTTGCTATGGATCCCCACCTAGCCTGACTGAGTCAGGGACACCTGGTGCAGCAGATCTCTCCTGTTATTTGTAGATAAACAACTTAGTAGGGTGGGAATTTGCCTAGGAGTGCTCTGTGTGTTTTTCCAAGGACAGAGGTGATGTCCCTTCCTTGGACAGGCTTTGCTCTGAGGTAGAGGCTGCGTTTTCAAGCCCTCTTGTCCTTCTATTTCTGCCATGCATGCTTTCCTTGTAAAGAATGGTGGGAAAAGCTCTGTAAACTCAACAAGCCAAAATAATTGTTTACCTGTCTGAGATTCTATTAGCAGGACCATAGTGGCCAGTCACAGAAGAGAAGGGGGGAGAGGGAGAGAGAGAGAGAGAGAGAGAGAGAGAGAGAGAGAGAGAGAGAGAGAGAGAGAGAGAGAGG
>NW_026001283.1:0-2403 GCF_001458135.2 Marmota marmota marmota | reverse complement strand
AAAGAAGTAGATGATTGACCAGCTTGTTGGTGAATTTGTGTATCTGATCTTGCAGGAACTTCTGTAGGCAATTTAATAGACATGGTCCTATAGGAGAAACATAGAGAGGACTAATAGGGGTCCTGTGAGGGGGAGGAGCCAAGGCCATACTTAATTGAACATTCCCCATGGAGCCTGTTGGCTTAGTTGCTGTCTCCTCTTTTCTAGCTGTTCTTGTCCTTAATTACTCCCAGGAATGACTGGTTTTGGCTTAACTGGTTTTGGTAGGTGTTTAAGATCAAGTTGGTCAAAATTGACTTTGTTTCTATCTATTGTTAAGAGTCAGCTGAGTTCCCATAGGGGTCGCTCGTGGGGGAACCTGAGAGCAGCTTCTTAGTTCTGCTAGTGCCATTTGCGCTAGGATGGGTCCAGGTCTTGCTTGACCATGTGGCTTCCCTTGGAAGCATCAGAGATGTCTCCTGTCTCCAATGACCCTCCTATTCACAGCAAATGCACTAATTGGCTTTTCATTCTCCAGTGGTCTCATTAATCTCCCTGATCAGGAGGTTATGTGGCCCAGAGTTGCAAAGCTCTTTAGAGGAGTTCCCTGTTCCCTGGATTCAGACTGACTCAGAGGGCCAGAGCCAAATATTGGTTTTCTTGGCCATTTTAGTTTAACTTTAAGTCTTGATCATAAACATCCAGCAAAGTCAGTTTCACCCTAAATTAAGAGTGTTGGGCTTTAGCTGAAGTCTGGCCTACTTTGGAGTCATTCTGACATGTAGTAAGATGGGAAGCACAGCCTTATCTCAGGTAAGGCTAAGATTTATAAATCTTAGGTAAAGTGTTCTAGTGTTGAAGCTGATCTTTTTTTTAAAATATTATTTTATAAAATTTACATATATTGTTACTTGACGTCACATGAATACTAGGTAATACAGTATATTACATTTAAATTGTACCCAGTATATAGAACTTTATATTAATCTTATTGATAACAGGTCCAGTTATAAAACATTAAATGATATAAATAAATCTCCGATGTTATTTTTATAAGCCTAAAATAACCATGCAACCTTTTGGAGAACACCGGCTTGATATAGTTTTTTAAAGCTTCTATCTTAATGACATATACCTGGAAAATATGAGCACATTTAATATACAAAGAAGAGTAATAGTACCACAATTATTATTGATGTTTTTATATTAGTCAAGTTTAGCTTTTAGAGAAATAACATATTACAATATTGCAAAATAACAGTTGTTGTTTAACCATAGTTGTATATACAGACCTTCTTTAGCACTTACTTAAACCCTCTTATTTACTTAACAGACTCTCTTATCCAGAAACACATTTTCCTTCTATTAAATCCATACCTAGAACCTTCTAATTTCTCTTTCCTATTTGTTAACTCTTTCTTTTTTTTACATTTTTAAATAATCCTTATAAATTTTTGAATTTAGGCAAATTATTCCATTTTAATAAGATATATTTTGTTATTTGTAGTACACAATTAATTACATCTGTTGACCATTTTATGAAAACATGAGCAATGTTTAAGTATATAGAATTATACTGTTGTAGGAACAGACAAGGCAAGGCACCTAAGATAGTACTGAAGATAATGAAACAGTTTTATTTGGTTGCAACCGGATTCAGAGGGCACTGCTTCTGTTGTAATCAATTAATCCCCTGAACCCCAAGTTTAGGTTGTTTCAGAATTTTGTACCCAACATGAAAGGGAAGGGGCTCAGAAGTTCACAGTCTGCAGAAGTTCACAAAAAGCAGTTTTTTTTTTCCTCTGTTCTGGGCAAGTTAACCCTTCAAGGACACTTGGGAGGGGGAGAGCTTTTTTTCCCTTTCTCTCCTTTTCCCCCCACCCTCCGCACCCCTGCCAGCTGTTATCATGGAGCCCAGTTGGTAACCTCCTTATCTTAGACATGTAGCCTTCTCTGTGAAGCCCCAGCTCAAAGCCAGAGGCCTTGTTCACATATTTTGTGAAAAAACTAGTAAGGGGGTGTCTAACTTTTTGAGTGCTGATTTTTCCAGCCATTGACCAAGTAAAACAGGGCAACAGGAAAATAGGAAGTTTATCTACATTGAACTTTTTTGTAGAGATTTTTTTTGCTGAAAGTCCTAAAATCAGCCATGGTGAAGATTTCTGGAGAAGGTCAGTTAAGCCTTTTCTGTGGGCCTGGTAGGGAGGGGAAGATGGGAAGGTGGGGCTGAGAGGAGCTCGGTGGATCTGAGAATGAGGAAGGAGTGATGTAAAAGAATAGGATTTTCCCTAGCAAGGAAAACTTGAGCAGTAGAACAGGTAGAGCAGAGGGGAGGATGGGAGTGAATATCCCAAAAAAGCCTGTAAGGGACAATTCTTAGTAACCTGTTTTCAGTGATGACAAAGCAACTTTAAAGGCCATTTG
>NW_026001282.1:0-2404 GCF_001458135.2 Marmota marmota marmota | reverse complement strand
TATGTGGTTAAGGTTAGTTTTGGTGTTAGGGTTAGGGTTAGGGTTCAAGTTAGAATTAAGTTTCGTTTTAAAATTAGGGTTAGGGTTTCAGTTAGTGTTAGTGTTAAGCTTAGTGTTCGGGTAAGAATTATAGTTTGTGTTAGGGTAAGGGTTGGGTTTAGGTTTTGTGTTAGGTTACAGTTAAAATTAGGGTTTTGGTTATGATTAGAAAGAGGGTTAGAGTGATGTGTTGGGTAAGGTTTAGGGTTTGTTTTAGGGTTATGGGTAGTTTAAGTATAATGTTAGCATTAGGGTTATGGTTAGGGTTGGTGTTAGGGTTAAAGTAAGGGTTAAAGATAGGGTTACTGTTAGGTTCAGGGTTAGGCTTAGGGTTATGGTTAGTGATAGGGTTAGTGTTGAGGTTAGGGTTATTGTTAGGATTAGGGATAGGGTTAGTGTTAGAGTTAGTGCTAGGTTTAGGGTTAGGTTTATGGTTAGTGTAAAGGTTAAGGTTGGGATTAGTTTCAGGATTAGTGTTAGGGTTACTGTTAGGTTTAGGGTTAGCTTTAGTGTTAGTGTTAGGGTTAGGGTTAGGGAGAATGTTAGGGTAAGGGATAGGATTAGGATTAAGGCTAAGGTTAGGGTTAGGATTAGTGTTACAGTTAGGGTTAGGGTTAGGGTTCGTTTTAGGGTTAGGGTTAGGTTTATGTTTAGGGTTAGTTCTAGGATTAGGGTTAGGGGTAGGGTTTGGGTTAGGTTTAGGTTTAGTCTTATAGTTAGGGTGAGGGTTAGGGTTAGTGTAAGTGTTAGGATTAGTGTTCATGTGAGGGATATGGTTTGTGTTAGGGTAAGGGTTAAGGTTATGGTTAGGATTAAGGTTAGAGTGAGGTTTAGGGTTAAGTTTAGTGTTAGGGTTAGGGTTAGTGTTAGGTAAGAGTTAGGTTGAGGGTTAGGGGTAGGGTTAGGTTTAGGGTTAGGTTCAGTGTTAGTGTTAGGGTTAGGGATAGTGTTAGGGTTAGAAATAGGTTTAGGGTTACTTTTTGGTTTAGGATTAGAATTAGGGTTAGGGATAATGTCACGGTTATAATTAGGCTTATGGTTAGTGTTAGGGTTAGGATTAGGGTTAGATTTATGGTTAAAGTTAGTTTTGGGGTTAGGATTAGGGTTAGGGTTCAAGTTAGGGTTAGGGTTAGTTTTTAGCTTAGTGTTTGGGTAAGAATTATCGTTTGTATTAGGGTAAGGGTTAGGATTAGGTTTTGTGATAGGTTAGAGTTAAAATTAGAGTTTTGGTTATGATTAGAAAGAAGGTTAGAATGAGGCATAGGGTAAAGGTTAAGGTTAATTTTAAGGTTACGGGTAGTTTAGGTATAGTGTTAGCGTTAGTGTTAGGGTTAGTGTTATTATTAGGGTTAAAGTAAGGGTTAGGGATAGGGTTACTGTTTGGTTTATGGTTAGGGTTAGGGTTAGTGATAGGGTTAGTGTTGGGGTTATGGGTAGTGTTAGATTAGGGTTAGGGTTAGAGTTAGTGTTAGGTTTAGGGTTAGGTTTAGGGTCAGTGTAAGAGTTAGGTTTAGGATTAGTTTCAGGATTAGGGTTAGGATTAGGGTTAGGTTTAGGGTTAGTTTAGTGTTAGTGTTAGTGTTAGGGTTCAGGAGAGTGTTAGGGTTAGGGGTAGGTTTACGGTTAGGGCTAAGGTTAGGGTTAGGTTTAGTGTTACAGTTAGGGTAAGGGTTAGGGTTCATTTTAGAATTAGGGTTAGGTTACGTTTAGGGTTTGTTCTAGGGTACGGTTACAGTTAGAGTTCAGTTAGGTTTAGGTTTAGTTTTAGAGTTAGGTTTAGGGTTAGGGTTAGTGTTAGGATTAGTGTTTATGTGAGGGAAATGGTGTGTGATTGGGTAAGTGCAAGGTTATGGTTAGGATTAGGGTTAGAGTGAGGCTTAGGGTTAGGTTTAGGGTTAGTTTAAGGGTTACATGTAGGTTAGGGATAGTGTTAGGGTAAGAGTTAGGATTAGTGTTAGGATTAGGGTTAGGGTTTGCATTAGGGTAAGTTTTAGGGTGAGGGTTAGGGGTAGGGTTATGTTTAGGGTTAGATTCAGTATTAGTGTTAGTTTTAGGGTTAGGGTTAGGGATAGTGTTAGGGTTAGGGATAGGATTAGGATTACTTTTAGGTTTAGGGTTAGAATTAGGGTTACGATTAGTGTTACAGTTAGGGTTAGGGTTGTGGTTAGTGTTAGGGTTAGGGTTATGTTTATGGTTAAGGTTAGTTTAGGGGTTAGGGTTAGGGTTAGGGTTCTGGTTAGGTTTATGGTTAGGTTTAATTTTAGAAATGGGGTTAGGGTTTGGGTTAGGGTTAGTGTTAAGGTTAGAGTTAGTGTTAAGGTTAGTGTTAGGGTAAGAATTATGGTTTGTGTTAGGGTAAGGGTTA
>NW_026001281.1:0-2404 GCF_001458135.2 Marmota marmota marmota | reverse complement strand
AAAACTACCACAAGTCGCTGCACCAACAGATAGTTCACAATGCATACAAGTGATTTCACAATGCATACAAGTGCTACATAGTCCAGGCAAGTTCTGCAAATGGTTCAGTGATGCTATTGCAGAAGCTGTAGATTGGTTTTATCTTTGTCTTCACTGGCACTGGGATGAATATAGGAATTATGGCAATAATGCCTAAAGAAAAAAATTATGTAACATTCCAGAAGGCACTATAAGAAAACAATTTTTTGAACAATTTACATTATCTTGAACAGAATTATTAAATATAATGTAAAGGAAAGGTGAAAGTAAACAAACAGATCTGTTAACCACCTTTTTTGTTCACATATTAAAACAATCCTCAACAGATGTTTTCCCAATTTAAATTAAACCATTTAAATCACGTGAATAATAAAAAAAAATTGGATCCATTTTTTTCATGAGCGCTCATCATATATGACATATGGACATACGTACATACAAACATACAACACAAAACACAAGTGTGCACATATAATATAATACATACAACACATAACATAATAGTAAAGGCCTTATAACATTTTACAGGTGAAATCTCCATTGCAATGTTTAAAAACTCTATAGTCAAAAAATAGAACTGATCAGAAAAACATTAACCTAGGTCTGTATGAGCTCAAAAAACAAAATATAACTTCATGATATGGGGAAGGGTAATCATAAAATAGATATTGTAAAAAGCATCCTGGTTCTGTCACAGATGTAAGGATAGCCAAACTGGAGTTCTGGATATCAGCTGTTATGAATTTGAGCCAAATCATCTTCTTTTTGGTCTGTAGAATCGCTTTAGTTAATCTCTCTGGAATCCACATCGGCTGCTGTTCTCCCTTGGAAACACACGAACAGACCCCCGACTCCAGAGAATTACTGGGTCGGGACCTTTCCATTGTCCTGTTACAATATCCTTCCAAAGTACCTTGGGCTTATGTATATTTTTTGGACACATATGCCTTTCTGCAGCACTAAGCCCTGATGAGCCCAAATTTTAAAATTTTAGAGTAAAAAGGGTTATTTTAAGTTTACCTTTGGGGAATATATACCGCTTTCCAATTCCCTCTTTTTGCTTTAATAAGTACATTTTAATAGTTTGATGAGCTCTTTCAACTATGCCTTGTCCCTGTGGATTTTATGGGATTCCTGTTATATGAGTATTACCAAATGATGAGTGAAATTGTTTAAAAGAGGTAGAAGTATAACCAGGGCCATTATCTGTTTTTACCTGTTTTGGAACACCCACAGTGGCAAAATTTGTAAACAATGAGCTATAATATCTTTAGTTTTTTCTCCAGCATAAAGGGATCCCATCAACAATTCGGAAGAAGTATCAATTGTAACATGCAAATATTTTAATTTTCCAAATTTTGGCAAGTGTGTGACGTCCATCTGCCAAATACGGTTAGGTATCAGCCCTCTAAGATTGACTCCAAGATTAACTTGTGGTAAAAAGGTTACAAAATTTTGACATTGTTTTATTTGTCTAGCTTGTTTCTTAGTTATTTTAAAATGCTTTTGTAAAGTATTAGCATTGACATGAAACTTTTTATGAAAATTTGTAGCTTCTTCTACTTTAGAGAAAATATGTATGTCATGTGTAGTTTTATCTGCTAAATCATTGCCCAAACTAAGGGCTCCAGGCAATCCTGTATGTGCCCTGATATATCCTATAAAGAATGGATCTTTTCTGTCCCAGATTAGACTTTGTATAGTGGAAAGTAAAGAGAAAACATGTAGAGGAAGTGGAAATCCTACCAGGATTTTCAAGGGATACTATAGCATTAACTATATACTGACTATCAGAAAATAAATTAAATACAGAATCTTTAAAAACCAAAAAAAATGTAATACTGCATTAATTTCTACCTTTTGAGCTGATTCTTTGGGTGCTAAAAATGTAAAACTTTTATCAGGTGTAACTATTGCTGCTGTACCATTTTTTGACCCATCAGTGAATATATTTGGAGCATTAATGATAGGTGTTTTTCGTGTCATTTTTGGAAAAATTACAAGATGCAATGACCAAAAAGACAATAAAGGATTAGATGGTAAGTGGTTATCAAATGAATCATTAGATTTGCACATGATTATTGCCCAAGTATTTAACTCATTATCTAACTCATCCATTTGATCCATAGTATATGGAGTAATAATTTTATTGGGAGAAATTCCAAACACTCCCTTTGCTGCTTTTATTCCTTTGAGTATTAATTGTCCTACAGCTTTAGGATACCTAGTAAGAATAGTGTTAAGAGAATAAGA
The DNA here is from genome assembly GCF_001458135.2 of Marmota marmota marmota. Taxonomy (NCBI): domain Eukaryota; kingdom Metazoa; phylum Chordata; class Mammalia; order Rodentia; family Sciuridae; genus Marmota; species Marmota marmota. The sequence continues at coordinate 112 of NW_026001281.1, read as the reverse complement.
TAAATGTATCCATAATAATGGATCTTCTTGCCAAAATACTCCTGTAGGAATAATTTTTGTTGGTAGTACAATAAATAATAAAGGCAAACTTATATCAATTCTATCCAAATGT
>NW_026001280.1:0-9427 GCF_001458135.2 Marmota marmota marmota | reverse complement strand
AATGTTATGTTAGTGTTAGGATTAGGGTAAGTTTAGGATTAAAGTTTGTGTATGGTTAGGTTTAGGTTAGGGTTAGTGTTAGTGTTAGGGTTAGGGTTAGGTTTCAGGTTAGTGTTAGTGTTAAGGTTAGGATTAAGGTAAGGTTTATGGTTAGTGTGAGGGTTATGATTAGAGTTATTGTTACTGTTAGGGTTAGGGTGAGTGTTAGGATTAGGGTTAGGGTTAGGTTTAAGGTTCCTGTTATTTTTAGGGTTAGTTTTATGGTTAGGGTTAGTGTTATGATTATGATTAGGGTTAGGGTTAAGTTTAGGCTTAAAGATAGATTAGGGTTATGATTAGGTTTAGGGTTAGTGTTAGATTTAGGGTTAATTTTGGGGTTAGGGTTAGTGTTAGGGATAGGGCTAGGGTTAGGTTTACTTAGGGTTACAGTTAGGTTTATGATTCATATTAGGGTAAGGGTTTGGGTTAGTGTTAGTTTTAGGTTTAGGTTTAGGGTTATGCTTAGTTTAAGTTTCAGGGTTAGAATTAGGGTTAGCATTAAGGTTAAAGTTAGTGTTAGGATTAGGTTTAGTGTTAGTGTTCATGTTTGATTAGGGTTAAGGTAAGGTTTAGAGTTAGGTTTAGGGTTATGATTGCAGTTAGTATTACTGTTAGAGTTAGGGTTAGGTTGAGTGTTAGGTTTACAGTTAAGGATTAGGGTTAAGTTTAGCGTTAGGTTTCGGGTTAGTGTAATGTTTAGGGTTATGGTTATGATTAGGATTATGGTTAGTTTTAGTTTTAGGGTTAGGGTTAGGTTAGGATTAGAGTTAGGGTTTGGGTTAGTGTTAGGGTTAGGATTAGAGTTGGGGTTATGGTTCATGTTAGGGTTAAGGTTAGTGTTACTTAGATTTAGGGTTAAGGTTAGGATTCATGTTAGGGTAGGGTAAGGGTTAGGGTTAGGTATAGGTTTAGGGTTAGGGATAGTGTTAATTTTAGGGTTAGAGTTAGTGTTAGCATTAGATTAGGGTTAGGTTTAGGGTTAGAGTTAGTGTTAGGGTTAGGTTTAGGGTTATCATTAGTGTTATGGTTAGGATGGGGGTTCGGGTTAGGATTATGATTAGGGTTAGTGTTAGGGTTAAGGTTAGATTTAGGGTTAGGCTTATTGTTAGTGTTAGGGTTGGGCTTAGGGTTAGGTTTAGGAATAGTGTTAGTGTTAGGAATATATTTAGAGTTAGTGTTAGGGTTAGGGTTAAGGATAGGATTAGTGTTATATTTAGGGTTAAGTTTTAGTTTAGTGTTATGTTTAGGTTTAGGATTAGTTTTAGTTTTAATATATGAGTTAGGGATAGGGTTAAGGTATGGGTTAGTGTTAAGTTTAGGGTTAGGTTTCGGTTTAGGGTTATGATTAGTGTTAGGGTTAGGATTATGGTTTGTGTTAGGGTTAGGGTTAGGTTTAGGTTTTGTGTTAGGGTTAGGGTTAGGGTTAGTGTTATAGTTAGTATTAAGGTTATTCTTAGGGTTAAGGTTAGGGTTGAGGTTAGTTTTAGGGTTAGGGTTAGGTTTACGGTTAGTGTTAGCGTTAGGTTTAGTGTTAGGTTAGTGTTAGATTTAGGGTTAGGTTTAAGCTTAGGTTTAGAAATAGAGTTAGGGTTAGTGTTAGGGTTAGAATTAGTGTTCGGGTTAGGGTTAAGTTTAGGGTTAGTTTTATGTCAGGGTAAGGGTTACAGTTAGGTTATGCTTAGGGTTAGTGTTGGATTTGGGTTAGGTTTAGTTTTAGATTTATGGTTAGTGTTAGGGTTAGGGTTAGGGTTAGTGTTAGAGTTAGGGTTTGGATTAGGTTTAGTTTTAGGTTTAGAATTAGGGTTAGTGTCAGGGTTAAGGTTAGGTTTAGGCTTAGTGTTATAGTTAGGGTTAGGCTTAGTGTTAAGTTTATGGTTAGGGTTCATTTTAGATTTAGGATGAGGGATTGTTTTAGGGTTATATTGAGGGTTACAGTGAGGGTTAGGGTTAGAATTACGGTTAGGGTTAGTGTTTGGAATGGTGTTTGTGTAAGGGTTAGTGTTGGGTTTAGGCTTAGTGTTAAGGTTAAGGTTCAGGTTCGGGTTAGGGTTAGGGTAAGGGTGAGTTATAAGGTTAGTGTTAGAGTTAGGGTTATGGTTTGGATTACGGTTATGGTAAAGATTAGGTTTAGGTTTAGGGCTAGGCTTAGGTTTAGGGTACAGTTAGGGTTATGGTTAGGGTTAGTGTTAGGGATAGGACTAGGTTTAGGTATAGGTTTAGTGTTAGGGTTAGCGTTAGGGTTAGTTTTAGGGTCAGATTTATGGTTCATGTAAAGGTTAGGTTTAGTTAGTGTTAAGGTTAGGGATAGTGTTAGGGTTACAGTTAGTGTTAGGTTTAATATTAGTTTAATGGTTAGGTTTAGGTTTATGGTTGTGTTTACAGTTAGCATTCACGTTAGCATTAGGGTTAGGGTTAGTGTTAGGGTTAGAGTTATGTTTAAGTTTACGTTTAGTGTTAGTGTTTGGGATGGGGTTAGGAATATTGTTAGGTTTAGGTAAAGTTTTAAGGTTAATTTTAGGGTTAGGGCTAGGGTTAGGTGTAGGGTTAGTTTTATGAATAGGGTTAATGTTATAATTAGGGTTAGTGTTAGGTTTACGGTTAGGGTTATGATTAGGGTGCGTTTTAGATTTAGTGTTAGTGTTATTGTTTGGGTTAGAGTTATGATCAGTTTTAGAGTTAGAATCAGTGATTGGGTTAATGTTAGGAATAGTGTTATGGTGAAGGATATGGTTTGTGTTAGGGTAAGGTTTAGGGTTAGTGTTAGATTTAGGTTTAGAGATAGGGTAAGGTTTAAGGTTATGGTTAGGATTAGGGTAAGAGTGAGGCTTAGGGTTAGGTTTAGACTTAGGGTTAGGATTATGTATAGGTTGGGGTTATGCACAGGTTAGGGTTAGTGTCAGAGTTATGGATAGGGTTAAGTTTAGGGTTAGTGTTAGGATTCAAGTTGGAGATTGGGTTGGGATTAGTGATAGTGTTGGGGTTGGGGTTAGGGTTCGTGTTAGGATTAGGGTTCAGTTTAGCATTAAGGTTAGGGTTAAGGTTAGGTTTAGGGTTTGTGTTAGGGTTTATGTTAGGGGTATGGTTTGGGTTAGGGTTAGGTTTACATTTGGCTCAGGATTAGGGTTAGGATTAGGTTTATTGTTAGGGTTATATTAGGGTTTAGGGTTAGTCTTAGGGTTAGGGTTAGGTTTTGTGTTAGGGTCAGATTTGTGGTTAGGGTTTTTTTTTAGAGTTAGTGTTAGGGTTAAGGTCTGTGGTAGGGTTAGGTTTAGGGTTAGTGTTAGGTTTAGTTTAAGGTTTAGGGATACTTATAGGGTTAGGATTTGAGTTAGGTTATTATTAGGGTTAGTTATTTAGGGTTCGGATTTGAGTTCGTGTTAGTGTTAGGTTTAGGGTTAGTGTTAGTGTTAGGTTTAGGTTTAGGTTTAGGGTTAGGGTTTGTGTTAGGGTTAGGGTTAGGGTTAAGTTTAGGGTTAGAGTTAGGGTTGGGTGGGGCTTAGGGTTAGTGTTATGGTTAGGGTTAATGTTAGATTTTNTTATGATTAGGGTCAGTGTTAGGTTTAGGGTTAGGGTCATGATTAGGGTGCGTTTTAGATTTAGTGTTAGTGTTATTGTTCGGGTTAGAGTTACGGTCAGTTTTAGAGTTAGAGTTAGTGATTGGGTTAGTGTTAGGATTAGTGTTATAGTGAAAGATATGGTTTGTGTTAGGGTAAGGTATAGGGTTAGTGTTTGTGTTAGGTTTAGAGATAAGGTAAGTTTTAAGGTTATGGTTAGGACTAGGGTTAGAGTGAGGCTTAGGGTTAGGTTTAGACTTAGGGTTAGGATTATGCATAGGTTAGGGTTATGCATAGGTTAGGGTTAGTGTTAGAGTTATGGATAGGGTTAAGTTTAGGGTCAGTGTTAGGATTCACGTTAGAGATTGGGTTGGGATTAGTGATAGGGTTGGGGTTGGGGTTAGGGTTCGTGTTAGGATTAGGGTTCGGTTTAGCATTAAGGTTAGTGTTAAGGTTAGGTGTAGGGTTTGTGTTAGGGTTTGTGTTAGGGGTATGGTTTGTGTTAGGTTTAGGTTTACATTTGGCTTAGGATTAGGGATAGGATTAGATTTATTGTTAGTGTTATATTAAGGTTTAGGGTTAAGTTTAGGTTTTGTGTTTGGGTCAGATTTGTGGTTAGGGGTTTTTTTTAGAGTTAGAGTTAGGGTTAAGGTCTGTGGTACGGTTAGGTTTAGGGTTAGTGTTATGTTTAGTTTAAGGTTTAGGGATACTTTTAGGGTTAGGATTTGAGTTAGGTTATTATTAGGGTTAGTTATTTAGGGTTAGGATTCGAGTTCGTGTTAGTGTTAGGTTTAGTGTTAATGTTAGTGTTATGTTTAGGTTTAGGTTTAGGGTTAGGGTTTGTGTTAGGGTTAGGGTTAGGGTTAAGTTTAGGGTTAGAGTTAGGGTTGGGTGGGGCTTAGGGTTAGTGTTATGGTTAGGGTTAATGTTAGATTTTGTGTTAGGGTTAGGGTTAGGGTTAGTGGTAGGGTGTGGGTTAGGTTTATGATTAGTATTAGGATTAGGTTTAGTGTTAGGGTTAGTGTTAAGGTTAGGGTTAAAGTTAGGGTTACACTTACTGTTTGAGTTTGGGATATATTTAGGTTTAGGGTTAGTGTTAGGGTTTGAATTAGGGTTAGTATTAGGTTTAGCATTAGGTTTAGGAAGCAGGTTAGGGTTTTGGTTTGGGTGATAATTAGGGTTAGGGTTAGGTAAGGGCTAATGTTAGGGTTAGGTTACATTTAGGGTTATAGTTTGGGTTAGGGTTTGTGTGAGAATTAGGGTTAGGGTTTGAGTTAGGGTTACATTAGGGTTAGGATGAGGGTTAGGGTTAGGATTCGGTTATGGTTAGGGATAGGGTTATTGTTAGGTTTATATTTAGGTTTAGGGTTATGTTTAGGTAAGGGTTAAGGTTAGGGTTAGATTTATGGTTAGAATTAGGATTAGGTTTAAAGTTTGTGTTAAAGTTAGTCTTAGAGTTAGTTGTAGCATTAGGGTTAGTGTTAGTATTAGTGATAATATTAGGATTATCATTTGTGATAGGGTTAGGATTATTTTTAGTATTTGTGTTAGGGTTAGGGTTAGGGATAGTTTTATGGTTAGTATTAGGTTTAGAGTGAGGCTTAGGGTTTGTTTTAGGGTTATGGTTAGGGTTAGGCTTAGTGTTAGGGTTAGGGATAGTGTTAGATTTAGGGATAGGTTTAGGGTTAGGGCTAGGTCTAGTGCTAAGGTTAGGGTTAGTGTTATGGTTATGGTTAGGGTTATTATTAGGGTTAGTTTTAGAGTTTAAATTAGGAATAAACCTAACCCTAAAACAAACCCTAACCCTAACCCAAATCATAACCCTAACCTTACCCTAACCCTAACCCTAACCCGAATCCTAACCATAACCAAAACCATAACCCTATCTAAAACCCTAACACAAACCCTAATCCTAAATCTAACCTTAATCCTTACACTAGTTTTAACCCTAATATAAACCCTAACCAAAACCCTAACACTAACTCTAACCCTAAACATAAACAAAACCCTAACCTTAACACTAACCATAAAAAACAAACCTAACCCTAACCTTAACACTAAACCTAAACCTAACCTTTACCAAAATCATAAAACTTACCCTAAAGCGAACACTTTTTCTAAACCAAAACCGAAACCTAACACTAACCCTAAAACTAAACCTAAACATAACCATAACCCTAACACAAAAACTAAAACTAAACCTAACCCTAACCCTAACACTAACCCTAACTCTAACCCTAACTCTAAACCCAATACTAACAAACTCTAACCCAAAACTGAACCCCAACACTAAATTTAAGCTATTTCTAACCCTAAACCTAACCGTAAAAATAACCCTTACCCTAACCCAAACCTTCACCCTAAACCTAACTCTAAATCTAACACAAATCCTAAACCTATAACTAACTTTAATCCTAACCCTAACCCTAACCTAACCTTAACCCTAAAACTAAAAATAATTTTAACTCTAACACTAACCCTAACCCTAACACTAACTCTAACCTTTACCTTTACCCTAAATCTAACCCTACAACAAACCCTAACCATATCCATAACGATAACCATAACCTAACCCTAACCCTAACCCAAAATCTAACCCAAATCCTAATCATAACAGAAACACTAACCCTTTTTCGAATCACTAGCACAAACCCTAATACTAAATGTAATTTAATCCTAACACTAATTCTAACCCTAATATAAACCCTAAAACTAACCCTAACCCTAACTGAAACACTAACCCTAAACCTATCCATAACCCTAACTCTCATCCTAACACTAATCCTAACATTAACCCTAACACTTACCCTAATGCTAACACTAACACTAACCCTAACTCTAACCCTAATGCTAACCCGAATACTAACAAAAAACCTAACACTTACTATAACCTTAAAACTAAACCTTACCCTAAACTGAACCTGATCCTTAACCCTAACAATAACCCTAACAGTAACACTAACCACAACCCTTCCTCCAACCTTAACCCTAAAACTAAACCTAACACTAACACTAAACCTAACCCTAACACTAACCCTAACCTTAACCCAAACTCGAAACCTAACCATAACAATAAACCTCACCCTAACCCTAACTCTCAGCCTTATCCTAACCTTAAACCTAACACTAAACCTAACCCTAACCCTAACCCTAACATTATACCAAAACCTAACCCTAAATTTAACTCTAACCCTAATTCTAACTGTAAGCCTAAACCTAACCCTAATAGTAACCATAACACAAACCCTAACCCTAAACCTAACCCGAAACCTAACACAAACCCTAAACCTAACCCTAACCCTAATTCTATCTCTAACCCTAATTCTAACCCTAACTGTAACCCTTACCCTAATCCTAACCCTAATTCTAACCCTAACCCTAAAACTTACCTTAATCCTAAACCTAATCCAAAGCCTAACACAGACCCTCAACCTAACCCTAAATCTAATCCTAACACAAACCTTTACCCTAAACCTAACCGTAAACTAAATCTAACCCTAAGCCTAACCCTAACCCTAACTCAAATTCTAACCTTAACCCTAACACTAACTCTAACCATTACAGTAACCCTAACACTAACCCAAAATCTAACCCTAGCCATAACCCTAATGCTAACATTACCCGTAAAACTAACCCTAACCATAACCTTAACCCTAACGCTAAAACAACCCTAAACCAAACCATAACCCTAAACATAACCTATCCCTAACCCTAACTCTTACCTAAACCTAACCCTAAGCAAAACCCTATTACTATCACTAACACTAACCCTAACCCGAATTCTAACACAAACCCTATCCCCAACCCTAACACTGTCACTAACCCTAAACCTAAACCCAACCCTAAACCTAACACTAATCCTAACCCTAAATCTAAACTTAATCTTATTCATAAACCTAAACATAATCCTAAACCTAATCCTATTTCAACCCTGAACCTAACACAAACCCTAATTCTAACCCTAACCTTAAACTTTACACTAACCCTAAATCTAACCAGAATCCTAAATCTAAACCTAATCCTGTACATAACCCTAACCCTAAATCTAAACCTAACACAATCCTTTAACCTAACCCTAAACCTAACACAAACCCCAACTCTAACCCTAACACTAACCTTAACACTAACCCTAACCTAACCCTGACTCTTAAAATAACCCTAACCTTAACCCTAACCTTTACCCTTACACTAACCCTAAAGCTAAACATAACCTTAATCCTAACCCTAACCCAAACCCTAACCATATCCCTAACCCTAACACTAACCCTAACCCTAATTCTAACAGTGACACCAATTGTAACCCTAATCAGAATCCTAACACTAAACTTAAAAATATCCCTAACGCTAATATTATCCCTAACTCTAACTCTAAAACTAACACTAACACTTACCCTATCCCTAAATCTATCCCTAAACCTAGCCCTAAACCTAACCCTAATAATAATGTCAACCATAACCCTAATCATATTCCTAACACTAACCTTAAAATATCCCTAACACTAATATTATCCCTAACTCCAAATCTAACACTATCACTAACAGATACCCTATCCGTAAATCTTACAGTAACCCTAACACTAACACTAATTCTAATACTAACCGTAAACCTAACAGTAACACCAACCCTAACCCTAATCGTAATCCTAATACTAACCTTAAAAATATCCCTAAACCTAACATTATCAATAACTCTAACACTAACACTAACACTTACCCTATCCCTAAATCTAACACTAACCCTAACACTAACCTAACCCTAACCCTAAGATCTCCGTAATCATAACCCTAACACTAACCCTAACCCTAACTCTAACACTAAGCCTAAACCTATCCCTATCCCTAGCACTAACATGAACACTGAACCTAAACCTAATTATAACCCTATCTGTAACCCTAACACTAACCCTAATTCTAGCAGTAACCATAATTCAAAACTTAACACTAACACTAACCCTAAACCTAACCCTAATCCTAATCATAACACTAACACTACCACTAACCCTAACCCTAACCCTAACATACAATAACACTAACCATAACACTAACCCTAACCCTAACCCAAAATCTAAACTTAATCTTATTCATAAACCTAAACGTAACCCTAAACCTAGTCATATCACAACCCTGAAACCTCACCCTGAACTTAACACAAACCCAAACCCTAAACTTTACACTAGCCCTAAATCTAACCAGAATCCGAAATCTAAACTTAATCCTGTACATAACTCTAACCCTAAATCTAAACCTAACACAATCCCTTAACCTAACCCTAAACCTAACACAAACCCTAACTCTAACCCTAACTCTTAAACTAACCCTAACCTTAACCCTAACATTTACCCTTACACTAACCCTAAACCTAACCATAATCCTAAATCTAAACCTAATCCTGTACATAACCCAACCCTAAATCTAAACCTAACACAATCCCTTAACCTAAGCCTAAACCTAACACAAACCCTAACTCTAACCCTAACACTAGCCTTAACACTAACCCTAACCCTGACTCTTAAACTAACCCTAACCTTAACCCTAACCTTTACCCTTACACTAACCCTAAAGTTAACCTAACCTTAATCCTAACCCTAACCCTAACCCTATCACTAACCCTAAGACTAACCCTAACCCTAATCCTAACAGTAACACCAACTCTAATTCTAATAATAATCCTAACACTAACCTTAAAAATATCCCCAATCCTAATATTATCCCTAACTCTAACTCTAACACTAATATTAACACTTACCTATCCCTAAATCTAACACTAACCGAACCTAGTCCTAATCGTCCCCCTAACAATACCACTAACCCTAACCCTAACATACAATAACACC
>NW_026001279.1:0-2404 GCF_001458135.2 Marmota marmota marmota | reverse complement strand
CTCCTCCTCCTCCTCCTCCTCCTCCTCCCCCTCCTCCCTCGCCAGCGTATCTGTGAGGTGTATAGCCGGAACCCTGCCAGCCTGCTGGAAGAGCAAATCGAAGGTGCCCGGCGGCGTGTGTCTCAGTTACAGCTGAAGATCCAGCAGGAGACTGGTGGCTTAGTGGTGAGTGATGGTAGGCATAGCTCTAGAACAGGCACCATGCAGTTGGGCTGGATTAGAACCAGGGAGAAAGCAAGGGCACAAGGCCCTCCTGAGTCACGGCAGGATCTGAAGGCTGAGCTAGTAAGTGTTTAGTATCTTATAAACAATCAAAAGTCAGCTAGCCGATCTTTATTTAGCACCAGAGAGGCTGAACTCTTTCCCAACACTTGGGATACCATATAAAGAAAAAGCCAGTTTCTTGCCCGCCAAGAATGAAAAGAAAGAAATGAAATAAATCAGACTATTGACTCCATAGTCTCCTAATTTTCCTTCCCTTTCCTTCTCACAACCATCCCATGTGATGGCTGTGAGTTTCAAAAGGTCGTCAGATAGCAGGAAGCCCCAGATGAACCTCGGTAGCTTCCTCATGGCTAATGTAGGTCACCTTGGTTTTCCTCAGTATTCAACTGGCAGCTTTTCTACCACCAGTCCTTCAAGTAATGGGTCTTCTCAAAGAAATACAAGTCCCTTTTAATGTCAGCCTACATAAAGGATCCACATTCAGTTGAGAGGGATCTGTATCAGCAGCTCACCACACTCGGGAACATTCCAGAGGGATGATCCTTCATCTGTTCTTGTCTGGGGCTTCACTGTTAGTGTCTGTCTCATCTCCACTAAGCCCCAGTTCTCTGTAAATAACAAGTAGTTCTTTAGAAACTTTAAGGTATCAAAGAACAGTATTTGCCAAAACCAATAGAAATGTAAGGCTTATCTACTTTCTTTTTTGGAATATCTAGATCAGAAAAGTTTGGGAAACAAGCAGAAATATTCAAAGTGTTCTTTTTCTGAAGGTTGTAGATTTAGATTATCTTGATTGAAATCCCAGCTCTCATTCCCACTAGCTTTTGAGACTCTTGGGCAAATTACATAATCCCTAGGAGCCTCAGTCTCCTCATTTATAAAATGGAGATACAATAGTATCCACCTAATTGGGTATTGTCAGAAGGGAAGTCTGCCTTATCACGGGGGCCAGTGCCTGTTTACTGCCACTGTTCGTGTCACTGTGCTTGTGGGGTGATGAGTCTGAGATACTGAGCTTGGGATCTGGAAGTCTGAGATCCAGCCTTAGCTTTAGAGCTGTCCTGCAGTATAGCTTGGGCAAGTTGCTAAAGATCTGAGCTGTTTTCCTTATTTATAACATGGGATTAGCAATCAAGGGTTGGTAAAAGATGCAGTCAGAAAAGTGCTTTGTAAATTGTGAAGCACTGTCCACAGCTTCTGGGGCATTCAGTCCCAGGCCAACAGATGCTGTCAGTCCTCAGCAAACTCAAAGATAAACTTTTCATGTCTTCCCTCAGTCCCTGCTTGAGCATTTTATAGTACTCAACAGGAAGTTCTTTCCTGTATCCAACCCAAGTAAGGGAACAGGTCCTTTGAGGTCTAGAGTAATAAATGAAGGGAGTTTTTTTTTTTTTTTAAATCTATTTTTAAAAAACTATTTCTTAGTTGTTGATGGACACAGTACCTTTATTTTGTTTTTTTATGTGGTGCGAGGATCGAACCCCATGCCTCACGCATGCCAAGCGAGAGCTCTACCTCTGAGTCACAACTCCAGCCCCGAAGAGAGATTTTTGCTTTTTAGTAATGGTAAAGCTCCTTCCCACCATTAGGGGTCACTATCCTCTCAGACTGCAAATGAAGCAGTATCTCTTCCAGCCTGGCATTGTTGAGGTAATGAAGCAGAAGTAGCCAAACTATAAGCAAATATGATTCTGATTGGAGGGAATCAGGAGGGGGAGAGGCTCACAGAATTTTCCCACCCTCTGGGCCTTTCTCTTTTAGGACATACTTCCACCCTGTGGTGACACCAGCCAGAGACCATCAGAAGGTGAGTTCCCCCATCACACCTTTTTTCTCTCACATATAGTACAGGTTTCTGATCTATTGTCTCCTCCCCACAAAGCAGCTTCAGGGAAAGAAATGCATAGTACCTGTCCTCTGGAAAGCAGAATAAGGAGAGAAAGCAGTACCCATACCCAGGGCAGTGCATGCGGTAGAAATGCAATAGCATTGGAACCAGGGAAATATTGAGGACACTGTGGTCCGAACAGTTGCTTAACGGCTCCCCAACACTTAGGAGCTCAACTAATACTTGTGAAAGGGACGGTGACCAGAGAGGGCTGGGAACGAGTTGATAGGACTAGTTCTGAGAGAGAGCTGCAGTCTTACTCTAGGAGGTGACAGGTCCTGTGCACAGGTG
>NW_026001278.1:0-2404 GCF_001458135.2 Marmota marmota marmota | reverse complement strand
CCCCAGTGTTTCCCTTTTTTTCCTTCCCTCCCCCAGGTCCTTTTACTCCTTTTTTATTTCTTCTTTTTAGATATATGTGACAGTAGAGTACATTTAGAGATATTATATATGGATGAAATATACGTTATTCTAATTAGGATCCCATTCATGTGGTTGTACATGGGTGGAATTTCAATGGTCATGAATTCATATATAAACATAGGAAAGTTATGTTCAATTCATTCTCATGTCTTTCCTATTATCATGCTGCTCTCTTACCTTCATTCCTCTTTGTCTACTCCAATGAACTTCGATTATTTCCTCCCTGTCCCTTATTGTGTATTAGCATCCACATATAAAAGAAAATATTTGGCCTTTGGTTTCTGGGACTGACATATTTCACTTAGCTTGATAGTCCCTAGTTCCATCAATGTATTGCCAAATGCCTTAATTTGATTTTTCTTTAAGGCAGAGTAATGTTCTATTGTGTATATATAACCATATATTCTTTTGGATATTTGATTTTAAGAGAGACTAGGATGAAGGGTCAGAAGCTTGGAAAAGAAAAGCTATTGGTATGATTCTGTAATTCCCAGGTGTCCTTATGGAGAATAAAATTGACACTTTCACCCCAGGCCATCTGTTCAAGACTACAACAGTACATTTCAAGTAGGGTACATGACAGTCACTTGGAGAGCTCACTCAAACTCAGACTTCTGGGCCTCAACTCAGAGTGTCTGACTCAGGGCCCAGGGTGGCCCTTCTTTATTCCTTACAAGCACCCAGGGTTTGCTAAAGTTCCTGGTCTAAACACTTCCAACTGATGGCCCTGGTCTAGAAATTTCAGGAGCAGTGAAGATGACATAAGGTCCTCCTTGGGTTCAGTCTTCACCTTCTTTCCCTACTTCTTTTCCCAGTGCCCTACAGAGAAACCTACTGTAGCTCCTACTTAGATCACACCGGCATATGTCCATGATAAATTGGATCACATGGGATCTTCCAGTCTCATGGGCCTTCCACAGTTTCAGATTTTTTTTCCTGAAGACTGCAAGCCCTATCTCTGTACTTCAACCACTGTCTACATATCAGTTTTTAGAATCTCATCTTTTGGATTGTTAATTTCCATGTGAATTTTAGAACATCATTTACTCTTAGAATTCCACACTGCATTTTCATGATATTTTATCCAGGACTTTGTGGACACAGGATGTTGCTGATGACAATGGGATTCCTCTTTTTCCCTTTTATGAAAGGAAGCTACCAGTCTGGGACTAACTCCTCTACTGAGTGTCAAGGAGGAGCCAAACATGGGCCCTTTTGGGTTCCTAGGACTACTCTGAAAAATAATACTTACTGGGTGTCCTAAAAAATCAATTTATTGTATCACAGTTGTGGAGTCTAGGAGTCCAAACTGAATTATTATAAGGTATCTGCTCTGGAAGGTCTAGGGGAGGATTTTTCCTTGTCTCCTCTAGCTTTCAGTAGTTGTAGGAAATCCTTGGCATACCTTGACGTGTAGATTAATCTCTCCTTTTTCTGTCATGATTATCACATATTGTTCTCTCTGCACAGGTATACTTGTCCAAATTTCCTCTTCCAAGGTCATGAATCATTATAGCCCATTCTAATTGACTATGGACTCATACAACATTTTTATGTGCAAAAACCTCATTTCCAGATGAGTTAATAAGCTGATATGCTGAGAAGGACATGACTATTCAACCCAGAGCATGTATTGAGCACTTAATGTGCCCTATTCCCTGTATTTCCCATGGTAGCACTGTGAGGTACACACAGGCATCACTCACACTGAATAAACTAGGATATGAAGCTCAGTAAAGTTGTGCTCCAGCCAGAAGCACATGGAACACACAACGTTGTAGTCACAGTGTAGCTGTAGCATGGGTCCACCTGTCCATTGAAAGAACCAAAGGCCAAATAATCTTTATGATATGTGGATACTAACAAATAATCAGGAAGGAGAAGGAAGAATGAGACATATGTAGACATGAGACTGCTTCCCAGAAATAGTCCCAGAGTACTACAAAGGACTTCAAATCTTTTAGTAGCTGCCTCTTTGAGAATCTTAGAGCAGGAATTGATGCATAAAATAACAATGCTCAAATTTACTCATCAATTATCCCAAAAGTTGCAATATTACTCTTCTAAATTTAGATTACTAGAATTTCATTGAACATCCTATGTGTGTTTATAGTATGGAATTTAAAAATATTTTTCTTTACTATTTAGATATATAAACGACAGTAGAGTGAATTCTGAAATATTATATACACATAGAGTATAGCATATAACTTATTCTAATTAGGATCCCATTCTTATGGTTGTAACATGATACGGGGCTTCACTGTGTGTGTGTATTCATAGACGAACATAGAAAAGTTATATCTGATTCATTCTGTCTTTT
>NW_026001277.1:0-2404 GCF_001458135.2 Marmota marmota marmota | reverse complement strand
GAGTTAGAATTAGTGTTAGAGTTAGGGATAGGGATATGGTTAGTGATAGGGTTAGGTTTGGGGTAAGTGTTACTTTTAGATTTAGGTTTAGGATTATGGTAAGTGTTAGGTTTAGGATTAGTGTTATGGTTACAGTTAGTGTTAGGGGTAGGGTTAGGGTTAAAGTTAGTGTAAGCGTTAGGGTTAGGTTTTATATCATGTTTAGGGTTAGGTTTATGGTTAGTTTTAGGGTAAGGGTTAGGGTTAGTTTTAGGATTATGGTTAGGTTTAATATTAGGGTTAGGGTTATTGTTAAGGTTATGGTCAGGATTAGTTTTAGAGTTATGATTAGGGTTAGGGTTAGGTTTAGTTTTACGTTTAGTGTTAGGGTTAAGGTTAAGTTTAGGGTAAGGATAAGTGTTAGTTTTAGGGTGAGGATTATGGTTAGAGTTCGTTTTAGTGTTAGCGTTAGGGTTAGGGTTTGGATTAGTGTTAGGTTTAGGGTTTGTTTTAATGTTAGTGTTAGAGTTAGGATTAGGTTTTTTTGGTTAAAATTCAAGTTAAGGTCAGGGATAGGGTTAGGGTTAGGTTAGGGTTAGGGTTAGGGTTAGGGTTTGTGTTAGGTGTAGATTATTTGTTAGGGTTACATTTAGTGTTAGGGTTTGGGATAGATTTTGGGTTAAGGTTAGTTTTAGAGTTAGGGTTAATGTTGGGGTAAGCATTAGGTTAGGGTTTGGTTTAGGGTTTTGTTAGGGTTATTGTTATGTTTAGGTTTAGGTTTAGTGTTAGGGTTAGTGTTAGTGTTAGGTTTAGGGTTATGTTTAGGATTATGGTTAGAGTTTGGGTCATTGTTAGGGTTAGAGATAGGGATTATGTTAGGAATAGGGTTAGGTTAAGGGTTAGGTTTTGTTTTAGTGTTATGTTTAGGTTAAGTGTTAGTGTTGGGGTTATGGTAAAAATTACCCTTAGGGTTAGGATTTTGGTTTGGGTATGCTTTAGGGTTAGCATTATGGTTAGGTTTAATGTTAGGTTTAGGGTTAGGATTTGTGTAAGGGTTAGGGTTAGTGTTAGGGTTAGGGTTTGTTTTAAGTTTAGAATTAGGTTTACTTTTAGGCTTAGCTTTAGGTTTAACTTAGATTGAATGTCAGGGTAAGGGTTAGGGCTAGGTTAAGGGTTAGGTTTAGGGTTAGTGATAGGGTTAGGTTTAGGGTTAAGGTAAGTGTTAGGGTTACAGATAAGGTTCCTGTTAGGGTTAGGGTTATTGTTAGGTTTAGTGTTAGGGTTAGGGTTACTGTGAGAGTAACTCTTAGGGTTAAGATTATGGTTTAGTTTATGATTCGTGTTAGGGTTAGGGTTGAGGTTAGCATTAGGGTTAGGGCTATTTTTATGATTAGGATTAGGTTTAGTGTTAGGGTTAGGGTTTGGGTTAGCATTAGGCTCTGTGTTAGGGTTCCAGTTAGAGTTTGTGTTATGGTAAGTGTGAGGGTTAGTGTGAAGATTAGTGTGAAGGTTAGGGTTAGGGTTAGGTTTAGCTTTAGGTTTAGGTTTAGGGTGAGGATTTGTGTTAGGGTTAGGGTTACGGATAGGTTTAGGGTTAGGTTTAGTGTTAGATAAAAGGTTATGGTTAGTGTTAGGGCTAGGGTTTGGGTTAGGGTTAGAGTTAGTGTTACATTTAGGGATAGGTTTCATGTTAGGGTTAGGGTTAGGGTTATTGTTAGAATTAGGGTTAGTGTCAAGGTTAGGTTAGGTTTAGGGTTACAGTTTGTTTAAGGGTTTGTTCTAGGGTTAGGTTTAGTGTTAGTGTTAGTGTTAGGGTTAGTGTTAAAGTTAGTGTTAGAGTTAAGTTTACTGTTAGGTTTAGTGTTATGTTCAGTGTTAGGTTTAAGGTTATGTCTAGAGTTAGTGTTAGTGTTAGGGGTAGGGTTAAGTTTAGAGTTAGGGTTAGGGTTAGTGTTAGGGTTACATTTATGGTTAGTATTATGATTCGTGTTAGGGTTAGGATTAAGGTTAGCATTAGGTTTAGGATTAGTTTTAGGGTTAGGTTTTGCTTTAGTGTTAGTGTTATGGTTAAGGTTATGCTATGTATTAGGGTTTGGGTAAGGGTTAAAGTTATATTTAGTGTTAGGTTTAGGGTAGGGTTAGAGTTACTGTAAGGGTGTGGGTTAGGGTTAGGTTTAGGGTTAGTGTTATGATTAGGGTTAGGGTCTACGTGCGGTTTTGTGTTAGGGTTAGGAATAAGGTTATGTTACGGTTAGGAATAGGGTTAGGGTTATGATTAGGTTTGATTCACTGTTAGGTTTTTGGATTTGGTTAGGGTTAGTGTTAGGTTTAGGGTTCGGATTTGTGTTAGGGTTAGTTAGGGTTACAGTTAGGGCCAGGTTTAGTTTTAGGGTTAGGATTAGGATTAGTGTTAGGGATAGTGTTA
>NW_026001276.1:0-2404 GCF_001458135.2 Marmota marmota marmota | reverse complement strand
TAAATAAAGAACAAGATGCAACAGAAATCATAGAAGAAACCAGAACTTCTTGACAATGAAAAGCCAGCTGCTGTGGTTGCTCCCATCACAACAGGATCTACCTTGAAAATCAGTAATCATGGTGGGATCAATCCCATAAGTTTGTGAAAATCTATATCACTTTAATGGGAGTTCATCAAGTTCCCACCGAGAATATGCGGGTTCATTTCAAAGAGAGGTCATTTGATCTTTTGGTAAAGAATCTCAATGGGAAGAGTTACTCCACAATTGTGAAGAATCTCTTGAAACCCATCTCTGTAAAAGGCAGTCCAAAAAAAGTTAAGAACGATACAGTTCTCATCTTATGTAGAAAGAAAGCAGAAAACACATGGTGGGAGTACTTGACTTGGGTTGAAAAAGAATGTAAAGAGAAAGAAAAGCCTTCACATGACACCGAAACAGATCCTAGTGAGGGATTAATGAATGTTCTAAAGAAATTTTATGAAGATGGAGATGATGATATGAAGCGAACCATTAATAAAGCCTGGGTGGAATCAAGAGAGAAACAAGCCAAAGGAGATACAGAATTTTGAAACATTTAAGTCTTTTGGGGAACTGTGATGTGGAAATATGGATGTTTCCAATAAGGGAATGTTGGAGAGCTGCACATATAAATTTGACATAACTATTTACACAGTAAAGGCAATAAATTCTCCTTTACTCGAGGATTTATTTAAATAAAATGTGCTTATTAAATACTTACTCCAAAGATGGTTTCATTGGTACCTGGTCATTCCCCCACCCCACACCCCCAAGAAAGAGTTATATGGCATTTTCATTGAAATGTAAAAAGCAAGTCCTACCTAATGAAAATGATAAATTATGTATTTTTGTTCAGCTAGCAGTATTTGCTTGCCTTTAAGTTAGTGACATCAGTTCCCACCAATGTAATAAGAGTAAAACCTGAATTTTTGCATAAAAAAAGATGTATCCCCCAAACAGCTCATGTGTGAGACAATGTAAGAAAGCTGAGATGTTAAGTGATTGGGTTATGATAGTCTTAACTAATCAGTGCATTAATCCTCTGATAGGGATTAACTGGGATATAACTGTAGGTAGGTGGGATGTGGTTGAAGGAGGTAGGTCACTGGGGGCATGCCTTTGGGATATATACATACACATAATATATGATATATAATTATTATATACATGTATTATATAATGTATAAAATGTGTGTGTACACACACACATACACACACACACAAACACACACTCCCACACACCCACATACCCACACACACATGCTGTGGAGTCTCTTTGCTTCCTGATATGATGTCCTGAGCTGCTTTCATCTTGAATCCTGAGGAATGGAGCCAGCCAGACATCTATAGATATCTATAGACTGAGATCTATGAAACCATGAGTGCCAAATAAAAGTTTGACTCCTTAAAATTGTTTGTGTCAAGTCTTTTGGTCACAGCAATTAAGAAAGCTGACTAAAACAGTTATATTTAAGATGTAATTATAAAGGCAGATTAGTGTATATATATACAATTGTTAATGGAATGATGGGGAATACACTTAGGAAGATTGGCTCCAGGAACTCCCTCATTATGAAACATGCAGATGCTCTACTCCTTTATATAAAATACATTGTATTTGAATCCAACATGTGAACATCCTAACAAACTTTAAATTATCTCTAGATTACTCTCAATACCTAGTATAACGTGAATGCTATGTAAAGAGTTCTGCGCCTATTTTGATTAGGGGATAATGACAAACAAACATCTTCATGTGTTCACTGCAGGTGCAAACCTACAGATGTGTGTGAAACCTACAGATGCAGAAGGTTGACGGTAAAATTGCATATGACCAACTACTTTTGAAAAATGATTACACAAGTGAAAAAAAATTTTACACATGAGGGAGGAACTTGAAGTGCAATATGTGGAGATAATTAGGATAGAAATCAACTCTGTTAGTCTAATTTTATTCATTACATTATATTTTGACTGTTGTAAATATTTTACATAAATACAAAGTTAAGATCAAAATTTTAATCTCTCAAAACATTTTTAAAATTAACTTATTATTAGGATATCGAGTGCTGGAGTAACATGCTGAGGAATTTGTTCAAGAGATGTTAAAATATAATTTGAATTAATTTCATAGGAAGCTATAATTGAAAGTGGAAAAATGAAAAAAAAATAGTTTCAACTCTTTGTGATTCTTGGTAATAGTGTAGCCGTCACATTAGTATGAGACTGCCTTCATTATGGAAACATACAAGTAACTAGGGTGGTTCATTGCAAGCTGGCATTTTCTGAGTAGGATAAAAGAGCTAGATTATTGAGTACAAATAAAAACCTATATTACAGAATGTACAAGAATAAATATTATGCATATAATCTTTCATAACAT
>NW_026001275.1:0-2404 GCF_001458135.2 Marmota marmota marmota | reverse complement strand
ATTATAGTAGATGGGGTAGAGAGAGAAGATGGGAGGGGAGGGGGGGGGAGGGGGGATAGTAGAGAATAGGAAGGGCAGCAGAATACAACAGACACTAGTATGGCAATATGTAAATCAGTGGATGTGTAACCGATGTGATTTTGCAATCTGTATACGGGGTAAAAATGGGAGTTCATAGCCCACTTGAATCAAATGTATGAAATATGATATGTCAAGAACTATGTAATGTTTTGAACAACTAATAATAATAATTAAAAAAAAAAAGAAGAAGTGCCAACTCAGCCCCAAAGTCATCTGGAAAATGAATCCCCAGGTCTAGTGATAGCAGCCTTTTACTCAGATTAGCTTTGGCTTCCAATTTTCATCCTTCACAGACCATATTAAATAATGAGAACACCAGCCAAAGAGGAACCGCCCAGGGGGTTCTTCTCAGACGTCCTTGATGCAGAATAAATATGACAAAACCTTGGCCAGAATAAAGAGATGTGAGTAAAAACCTAGTAAATATGTGTTTCCCCAAAGCAGACAATATAAAATAATGTGTACTTAAGTTAACAAGACATGTTTTGATTCTAGTAACAGCCTGAGAACAGTCTGAGCCTCCTTCCCTCCCTCTGTGGAGACTGTCGGAGGGTGTCTGGATGTCTCGTGCACAGTACATGGGAGCTGATGGAGAGCAGTTACATTCAGGTCAGAGAGGAGCATGTGCTCTTTCCACCATTCACTCTTCTGCCTGGGAAGTGATGGAAATATGAGGTCAGCAAGACCTGTCTTAAATTGCGCATCTTCCATTCATCATGTAAAACTACTTATCCTTGCTAGCCCTGTGTCCCTTTTATGACTTCAGGGGACCACAGGATTTAAACCCTGAGTTTCTGCCTCCAAATCCCACTTCAACATGCTCAACTCAGTACCACGGAGGGAACTTGTCTTCATGCTGCTTGTCAGGTTTAAACAAAAGAGCTTCAGGTTTTTCATTTATAAACCCACGACCCTCAGACACCCAGTTAAACATGAGGACAAATTGAGTCTTTGTGTTTTGCAACAAATCAAATGTTCTTATTTTCTGAGATATGGGAGGCAATAATATTTGTGTGGTCACTTAATTATTGCATATCTCTCTTACTAGATTGAAAACTCCACAAAGATGGGGACCACATTTATTTTTGCTCATCATTGTATCCTCAACACCAAGCATGGTGGCCAAAATTGAAAACCATGAGTATTTTTTTTTTAATGGAAGCAGTAATATGCTTATGATTGAGTGAACCATAACAAACAAATAAAAAAAGTTTCAGGTAGGGACTTGATAATTTTTTAAGTACAACTTACAGGAAAGTCAAAAAGGAAATAGAACTTTTCAACAATATCCTCAACTTTTTCTCCTGTGTTAAATGACAGCTGTTTTAGAAGATAAAACATCAGAATTAAGATTCAGACAAGGACAGCTATACAGGATGAAGTCTTCCAGGTAAAATATTGATTCTTGCTCTTAAATATGGCTGCTTTTTTTGGTTGTGATTTGTAAAAATAAAACTATAAAAATTGTGTGCTATATGTGTAATATGAATTGTAATGCATTCTGTTGTCATATATAACAAATTAAAATTTAAAAAATTAAGAAGAAAACTATAAAACTCATGAGCAAAATTTTCTACAAACAATTTTAAAAATTAAAAATCCCAAAGGAAATATATTGAATGTGAGTAAAAGGATTGAATAGTAAAAATGTAAAAATAGGAGAAATAAAAACATGAAACATGAAAACTCAAAATCATTCATCCTCATGGCCACTGGGTGGCGGTAAAGGCTAGTGTTAGTCCATAAATTTACCAATGTCAAAGTGAAATAAGTACTTTTTTTCCCCCTTATACTGAATATTGAACCCAGGGCCTCATGCATGCTAAGCAAGCACTAACATACATTCTCAATCCTTTTTTTTACAAATTCTGTTTTGATTCAGGGTCTTGCTAAATTGCTGAGGCTGGCTTTGAACTTTCCATCCCCCTGCCTCAGGGTCTCAAGTAGCTGGGATTAGAAGCCTGTGCCACCAAACTCAGTGAAAGTAAGTC
Source organism: Marmota marmota marmota (assembly GCF_001458135.2). Taxonomy (NCBI): domain Eukaryota; kingdom Metazoa; phylum Chordata; class Mammalia; order Rodentia; family Sciuridae; genus Marmota; species Marmota marmota. Next base: position 332 of record NW_026001275.1, on the reverse strand, counting down.
TTTATATGCAAAACCCCTTTCCTTCATTTGATTTCCATAACACCTCTGTGAGGAATGCAGTGTGGTATTGTTATCCTTTATTTTTATTTTTTTTCATTTGAATAATGTTCTTTCTTTATTTTTAATTTTTTTAAAAATTTTTTATTTTTGGTTGTTCAAAACATTACAAATTTCTTGACATATCATATTCCACACTTTGATTCAAGTGGGTTATGAACTCCCACCTTCACCCCATACACAGATTGCAGAATCACATCAATTACACATCCATTGCTTTACATATTGCCATACTAGTGTCTGTTGTGCTCCGCTGCCTTTCCCATCCTCCACCA
>NW_026001274.1:0-2404 GCF_001458135.2 Marmota marmota marmota | reverse complement strand
TTTGATGAAAAATTGGGGGAGGTATTTAAGTACATTCATATTTCCCTGTTTTTCTTAAAGTCCTCATGGATAAATTGTTTTTCATGCTTCAGATTAAGGTACCTTCACAAAGAATAACCAGAGAGTGCCCACAGAGAGCTGATTGAGTGTGTGAAGTTTCAAGCAGCTATTACTAACTCTGTTTGATTTCCAGCTCTATTTTCATTCACATCTATAGGACATAATAAAGTGAAACAAAAATTCAAACTGTTCCTCACAGTGAACTTGCAAACCTTGAAAACCCAAACTTGGAGATCTTACTAAGACTAGGAAAAGGATGATCCTGTACAAAATCAAAGTAATCCATGCAAAAAAAATAAAGTTTGCTCCTAAAGTGCTCACAGATAAAGCTGTTTCTTTCTAATTCAGCTTTGGACTATTAACACAAGAAAAAAAAAATGAGAGAATGTGCACTGAGAACTGATTGAGTGTGTGAAGTTTCAAGCAGCTACTACAAACACTGTATAAGTCCAGTCCATTTCCATTCACCCCTATAGGGCAAAATGAAGTGAAACATGGAAATTATAACTGCTCCTGAGAGCAAACCCTTTTACTCAGATGCTCAAACATGTGGAGCATACTAAGAATAGGAAAAAGATAAATCCTGCCTAGTATCCAAAAAAGTTGAAAAAAACTAACTCCAATCCTAACACTAGTACTAACCCTAACTCTAATTGTAAGCCTAAGCCTAAAGTGTTAAGAGAACATTGATCATAAAGGTTTCAAACTTGGGGAGACTAGTGGGGCAAGCTTATATATGAATCCTGCACAGTATCAAAAAATCTGACCAAATAATTGGGGGAGGTATTTCAGTACATGCATATTGCCCTGTTTTCTCCTAAAGTGTTCTTGTATAAACTCGTTTTGCATGCTTCAGATATCACTGCTTTTAAAAGAAGAAACCAGAATGCCCACAGACAAATGACTGAGTATGTGAAGTTTCAACCAGCTAACACCAACCCTCTGATTTCCAGCTCCATTCTCATTTACCCATATAGGTCAAAATGAAGTGAGACATTAAAAACAAACTATTTCCAACAGCAAACCATTGAACTGAGGAGGCCCCATACTGGGGCATATAGTAAGGCTAGGTAAAAGACAAGTCTTCCCAGTATCAAAGAAATTTGAAAAAACAAACTCTAACCCTAACAGTAGCTCTAAAGCTAGCCTTAACGCTAATCATAACACTAACTCTTCCCTGTTTAGAGAACCATTGATCTTAGAAGTGCCAACCTTGGGGAGCCTAGTGGAGCAAGGTAAAAGATGAAGTCTGATCAAATTTTGGGGAGACTTATTTCAGTACATATATGTTTCTCTATTTTCTCCTTAAGGGCTCTTGGATACAGTTTCTTTTGTATACTTCATTTTTGGCCTACCTTCAAAAGAAAGAAATCAGAGAGTGCCCACTGAGAATTGATTGTGTGAAATTTCAAGCACCTCCTGCCAACCTTGTTTGATTTTCAACTCAATTTTCATTCATATAAATAAGCCATAAGGAAGGGAAACCTTAAAATACACATTGAACTGACAAGGCCCAAAACTGGGCTAAGTGAAAGATGAATCCTGCCCAGTATCATAGAAATTTGAAGAAAAGTAGGTCTGCATGGGTGCTCTTGTCACAGATGGAAAGCTCGGCTGTGCAGTTTCTCTGGGTGCAGACAGCTGTCTCAGCTGCACAGGTGGTCTCTGCACAGATGGAAAGCAGCAGAGAACACAGAAGCTTTGCTTGTGTGTCACCAGACCGAGCTCTGGACACAGCACAAAGTCACTCCAAAACCACCCACATCACTCAACACCATACAGGGGTAATAGTTGGAATCCATCTTGCAAAACCTTACTCACCATTTATCAGTGGGCGTGGGTACCAACTTGCTTCTGCAGCTTATCAGTTACCTGGCTTCCAACTCCCCTACCTCTATCTGTGATAACTCAAGATTTTTCTCACAAGATTTTGGGGGTGTGGCTATCAATGTGGAACAGCAACTGTACAGGCACCTGGTTTCCAATCAGAGATTAATAGTAGGGATGCTCCAGGTAGAAGCTCAAGCCCTCTCACCCTGCCTACCTCCACCACCCTGAGCACAGAGATTCAAGCTAGGAATAGACAACTCCACCTAAACTAAGAAAGGAAAACAGAGTTCTGAAAGACTTTTTTATCTTTCTTACTATTCTTTTCTTGCTCTTCTCATCCATTCTCTTCTATCCTTCCCCATCTGGTCTTCACAACCTCAAACATATGTGAAACCAATAACTTTCCATGAAATTGGACTTTAAGAACTGAATCACTAGAATTGTATAATTTAGAGAAATTGCATAGGCCACCCCTCACCACCTCTTTATTTGCTCTCATTTTCTTTCTCCCTCT
>NW_026001273.1:0-2404 GCF_001458135.2 Marmota marmota marmota | reverse complement strand
TATATATGTGTGTGTGTATATATGTGTATGTATGTATATACATACATACATATATGCTTGGCACCTTGACTTAGAAGATGGTTCAATAAATGGTAACTAGGATTATCATTTGTAATGTTAGCCCAAAACATCCCACCTTCGTGAGAGTTTTGATTGCAGAGACTATGGACAAACAGGAGACTTAAGGAACATTCATTTGCAGTGGTTTTGATGTTGTTGGGGATAGACCATCTTTGTCAGAAGTCTCTAAGCACATTAGAAGGTTTAGATGTTCAAGTTGGCAGCTAATGGCAATACAGTTCCGCAGCACAAGTATATATCCATTAAGCAGCAGCTACAATTACAAATAGAAGCCTTAATTCTTCAACACTCAGGTAATTAAATTGACTTACTACATTTTTACACTGTTGATTACATTTTCTCTTTGGAGCAAATGGCTACTCAACAAAGCCTGGTTACAAATTGTTGGGTCCAATATTTTATATGTGTCACCCTGTTAACAACTCTAAGGGATAGATATTATAAATCTTCGTTTCAAAAAAATTATTCCAACACTTTTATCTACCTGCTCTGGCCATAGACGCAATCTCATTATTATTAAAGGACACTTGTAAATCAGGGAATAGTCTGGAAACTTTTCTATTACTTGCTTGCCGTATAATCATTGTTAACATTTTCACTTTGTGTTTTGACTAAAAAAGGATTTCTCTTTAAAAATATCCCAGTTAGGGGGTTGGGATTGTGGCTCAGCGGTAGAGCACTCGCCTAGCATAGGCGGGACCTGGTTCGATCCTTAGCACCACATAAAAATAAAGGCATTGTGTTGTGTCCATCTATACCTAAAAAATAAATATTAAAAAAAATCCCAATTAGATTTTTATAAAAATTATTTAGTATGAAAAATTCAAATTGCTTTTTTCTGAAGAGATTAGTATAAAGCGCTACTACTTTTCAAAGGATCTATGGGTCCAGTTTATTGACAATGAACTATAGAACAAGACTTTTGTGGAACACAGTAAGTTAATCATTGGAAAGATGGACACACACCTGGATGCTGTAACAATTTCAAATTGTAAAGTTTTTAAAATGGACTCATCTCAAGTGATCTGTAAACAGTTCACAGGCTACCAACAGTCAGTGCCACACCCTCAGTGGCCCTGATACAAAGTACCATTATTTGCCCATCACCCAATTGGGCAATTAGCAAATGTCATCTGAGGAGGCCTAGGCAGGGGACATAAATAGGTTCCTCAAAACTTGAAGCTGGGGAGCATCAGAATTGAGATTCAAACTGACCTCTATGGAAATGTCTCCTATGGAAATAGTCAAGCACATCCTTATAGGCATCCCCTCCTCCCACTTTCAGGAGAGTCTAAACTTAATTGAGGGTCTTTGCAAGAAAAGCGGGTAGAAAAAACCAAATCCCCAACACCACCTTCAAGTGGGAGGAAATCTCTAATTTGGTGAGACTATTCAAGTGTCATTCAACCTTTGATATCATCTCTCTATAGGAAAGAACCCAGCAAAATACAGGTGCAGTGTTCTTTGTCACTGAGGTCTTTTTCTTTTCCTTTAGTTCTGTGTTCGGCTCATTGGTCAATTAGGGTCAGAGGTAAGGAAGATGCGGAGCCCTGGTAAAGTGCGGTCTGGGCAGAGGAGAGCTGGGATTAAAATCCTGGTTCAGCTGACATCCCTACCCTCCTTGCAACTGGAGGGAAGTGGACATTTCTTATAAATTGAGTCCTTGTCCCTCGGCTGACCCCTACAGCACCAATCCTTGCTGCCTCTAGGAAGATCTGAGTCCAGCTTTCAGGTCAGGCCACTGGAGAGGGCCCTCCGGAAGGGGATAAACTCACTCTAGCCGGGGTTAAGAATCTGCGGTCAGTAGAGGCAGCCCTTTCTCAGATCTCTGGAGGTATTTTCCCTTTGATCATTTGGAAAGTCTGGAGATCTGAGCAGCAGTTAGTTCCAGGCTTGGTTGTTCTGGGGTCAGGGAGAAGAAGCGGCAGCGCGTCCAGCTTCGTGCTGGGGCAACGGGAGTGTCCCCTTGTCTGGGAAGGATGTCCCAGGGGCCAGGATCCGGGAGAGGTGACGGCCGTCCAGCGGCTCCCTCCAGTTGCTCCAAATCCTTGCACGGTCACTGCCTGGAATTCCCCGCCGCCCACTCCACACTCACTGCGGGCTCCCGGTGGGCGCCTCCGGGCCGCTCCACTAGCTGCGGGCACCCTCCGATCCAGGCTCCTACACAACCCTTCCCGATCCCGCATGGTGCAGACCCCTGCCGATCGCGACACCCCGCGGACCCCAGCGCTCCGGGAAGTCCACTGAACCCCACCCAATCCGGGCACCCAGCGGCGCCGCAGGCGCTGTGGGCACTGGGCGGACCTCCACACCGGCCAGGAGA
>NW_026001272.1:0-2404 GCF_001458135.2 Marmota marmota marmota | reverse complement strand
ATGTTTTCATTTGAGAAAAGAAAATGATGCCATATGTTAATAAGTATATTTGTTTGGTCCATGTCTATTCAGTTATTGAGGGAGGGTTTGTGTGATTATAATTTGGGTGATAGTGACTGGTGTGTGTTTTTCTGGGGTGTGAGGATATGTGTATCTGAAGTGTTGGGAATGCAAATCAAGTCAAGATGGTGCCTGGCAGATTGCCAAGTGGAGTGGTTTGTGAAGCAACGCCAGTGAGCCGTTAAGATGATGAGGATTCCTTATTGGCTGACTGCTGTATCTAGATGATGTTAATTGAGTCAAGCTGTGTGTAATTAGTTAGGTATATATACCTCTGCTGTCCTGCAGAGAAGCAGTTCTGCTACCTTAGGAGCCTGCTACTTTGAGTTCTTGCTCAGTTTCCGCTGAGTTCACTTGCAATAAAGTAGTTCCCGCTTCAACCTTCAAGTTGCTTGTCACCTCCCGGTTATTTTCCCAGCCAGACTGCAGCAGAAAACTTCAGACCAATATCCTTGATGAACAGAAATGCAAAAATCTAAATCAAATTCTGATGAATTGCATTCAAAAACATTTAAAAAGTAGTTCAACATGATCAAGTGGGGTTCATCTCAAGGATACATGTTTGATTCAACCTACAGAAATCAATAAATATAATTCATCAAATCAGTATACTTAAAGATTACCATATGATCATCTCAATAGATGCAGAAAGCATTTGACAAAATACAGCATCCATTCATGTTCAAAATACTAGAAAGACTAGGAACTTACCTCAACATCCTAAAAGCTATATATGCTAAGCCCAAGGCTAGCATATTTTTTAAATTAAATTATTTAGATATTTGATTTGTTATACATGATGGCAGAATGCAATTCATTTCATATTACACATATACAACACAATTTTTCAAGTCACCGATTGTGCACGAAGTATTTTCACACCATTTGAGTCTTCATACATGTACTTAGTGTAATGATGCCTAACTCATTCCACCATCATTCCTACCCCCTTGCTCCCTCCCATTCCCTTCCTCCTCTTTGCCCTATCTAAAGTTCCTTCATTCTTCCTATGTTCCCCACCCTTTGCCATTATGAGTCAGCATCCTCATATCAAGGAAAGCATTCAGCCTTTGGTTTTTAGGGATTGGCTTGCTTCACTTAGCATTATATTCATCAGCTCCATCCATTTACCTGAAAATGCCATGATTTTATTCTCTTTCCATGCTAAATAATGTTACATTGTGTGTGTGTATACACACACACACACACACTCACACACACACATTTCCCTATCCATTCATCTACTGAAGGGCATCTGCATTGGTTCCACAATTTAGCTATTGTGAGTTGTGCTGCTATAAACATTGATATGGCTGTGTCTTTGTAGTATGATGTTTTTAGGTCCTTTGGGTATAAACCAAGAAGTGGGATAGCTGGGTCCAAGGCTATCATAATTCTATCCTACCAAGAAATTTTTTTTAATATTTATTTTTCAATTGTAGTTGGACATAATACCTTAATTAATTAATTAATTAATTAATTTTTATGTGGTGCTGAGGATTGAACCCAGGTCCTCGCATGTGCTAGGTAAGCACTCTAGGTGAGCACTCTAGCTGGGCCACAACCCCAGCCTCCAAGAAACTTCTTAATACCTCACAAGGCTTGAACAATCTACAATGCCTCTATAGTTAAACTTCCTAGTTATGAGGCCCAATATTATAAATTTGTGGAGCTAATTCTGGGTCAATGTTCCATCAGAGGAAAGTGTCCCACCTGGCCCCAGCTTTTCTTAAAAATGTCTCTGTGTCTCTTGTGTTTTTCCTAATCTCCCATTGCCCCTACCGAAGATCATTTGTCATTGCCGTGTTGCGGCAAGTAGCACCACCAAGGCACACAATTCAGGGGAACTTTAAAATAGAATAATCAATTGAGAAGATGCTCTTTGGAGACGTGTGTAGAGATTTTTGAGATCATGTCAAAAGAAGAGGTCATTATGTAGATTTGCATCGTCTCTCTCTCATCTAGCAAGGGGGTACACAGAATAGGATAGAGGAGAGTGTGGCTGCAAAGTCATAATTTAAGACCTCTAGAGACCAAGGTGGAATCAGGTCTGATTTTATTGTGAAGTTAATATCTATATATATGTGGGCAGTAACTAAGCAGATTATATATGGGCACAAATACAATTGTTTGACAACTGTCTTTGAGGCAACCAATCAAAGAATGGGCCATGGAGCAAGTGCTGTGACTGCAACACATAGTCCTATACCCATGGCTGCACTTACAGGGTGAGTGGTTTGCCACTCATGCACCTAACATAAGGGGACTGGTTTGCCACTAAGGTACCCCTAATGTACACCACGTATATAGTACATGCACCTGTCCCCACATAGAATAGCAAAAA
>NW_026001271.1:0-2404 GCF_001458135.2 Marmota marmota marmota | reverse complement strand
TGGGAAAGCTCCAACACAGATTAGCCAGAGCGCCTCAGACCCAAACCGGGAGTTGCCCAGTCACGTGTGAGAATGGCTTCCCATATAAGATAGTTGTAACTTTGTGGATTAGTCTCTGTGTCCTCTATTCTGTACCATTGGTCCACCCGCCTGTTTTGGTACCAGTACCATGCTGTTTTTGTTACTATTGCTCTGTAGTATAATTTGAAATCTGGTATCGCTAAACTGCCTGATTCACACTTCCTGCTTAGAGATGCTTTTGCTATTCTGGGTCTTTTATTTTTCCATATGAATTTCATGATTGCTTTAAATATTTCTACAAGAAATGTCATTGGAATTTTGATTGGCATTGCATTGAACCTATAGAGAACTTTTGGTAATATCGCCATTTTGATGATGTTAATTCTGCCTATCCATGAACAGGGTATATTTTTCAATCTTATGAGATCTTCTTCTATTTCTCTCTTTAGGGTTTTGTAGTTTTAATTGTATAAGTCTTTCACCTCTTTTGTTAGGTTGATTCCCAAGTATTTTATTTTTCTTTGAGGATATTGTGAATGGAGTGGTTTTCCTCATTTCCATTTCAGAAGTTTTGTTGCTGATATACAGGAATGCCTTTGATTTATGCGTGTTGATTTTATATCCTGCCACTTTGCTGAATTCATTTATTAATTCTAGTAGTTTCTTTGTAGACCCTTTTGGGTCTGTTAGATATAGTATCATATCATCCGCAAATAGTGATAATTTAAGTTCTTATTTTCCTATTTTTATGCCTTTAATTTCTTTTGTCTGTCTAATTGCTCTGGCCAGTGTTTCGAGGACTATATTGAATAGAAGTGGTGATAGGGGGCATCCCGGTCTTGTTCCAGATTTTAGAGGGAATGCCTTCAATTTTTCTCCATTCAGCATGATGCTAGCCTGAGGCTTAGCATAGATAGCTTTTACAATGTTGAGGTAAGTTCCTGTTATCCCTAGTTTTTCTAGTGTTTTGAACATAAAGGGATGTTGTACTTTGTCAAATGCTTTTTCTGCGTCTATCGAGATGATCATATGGTCTCTTATATTTGAGTCTATTGATGTGGTGAATAACATTTATTGATTTCCGTATATTGAACCATTCTTGCATCCCAGGGATGAATCCTACTTGATCATGGTGTACAATTTTTTAATGTGTTTTTGTATCTGATTCGCCAGAATTTTATTGAAGATTTTTGCATCTAGGTTCATTAGAGATATTGGTCTGTAGTTTTCTTTCTTTGTGGTGTCTTTGTCTGGTTTCAGAATCAGGGTGATGTTGGCCTCATAGAATGAATTTGTAAGGGCTCCCTCTTTTTCTATTTCCTGAAATAACTTGAAAAATATTGGTTTTAATTCTTCTTTAAAGGGTTTGTAGAACTCCACTGTATACCCATCCGGTCCTGGGCTTTTCTTGGTTGGTAGTCCTTTGATTGCTTCTTCTATTTCGTCCATGGAAATTGGTCTGTTCAAATTGTGTGTATCCTGATTCAGTCTGGGCAAATCCTATGACTTAAGAAATTTATCGATGTCTTCACTATCTTCTATTTTATTGGAGTATAGGGTTTCAAAATAATTTCTAATTGTCTTCTGTATTTCTGTAGCATCTGTTGTGATATTTCCTTTTTCATCTCCTATGTTAGTAAGTTGAGTTCTCTCTCTTCTTCTCTTTGTTAGCATGGCTAAGGGTCTTTTGATCTTATTTATTTTTTCAAAGAACCAACTTTTAGTTTTGTCAATTTTTTCAATAGTTTCTTTTGTTTCAATTTCATTGATTTCCGCTCGATTTTAATTATTTCTTGCCTTCTGCTATATTTGCTTTTGTTTTGTTCTTCCTTTTCTAGGGCTTTGAGATGAAGTGTGAGCTCATTTATTTGTTGGTTTATTCTTTTTTTGAGGAATGACCTCCAGGCAATGAATTTCCCTCTTAAAACTGCTTTCATTGTGTCCCATAGATTCCGATATGTTGTGTCTGTATTTTCATTTGTCTCTAAGAATTTTTTGATTTCCTCCTTTATGTCTTCTGTAACCCATTGATCATTCAGTAACATATTGTTCATTTTCCATGAGATGTGTGATTTTTCCTTCCTTCTTTTATCGTTGATTTCCAGTTTGATTCCATTATGATCAGATAGAATGCATGGTATTATCTCCACCCCTTTATATTTACTGAGGGTTGCCCTATGGCATAATATATGGTCTATTTTTGAGAAGGATCCATGTGCTACTGAGAAAAAAGTATATCCACTTGATGATGGTTAATATATTCTATATATGTCAGTTAAGTCTAGGTTATTGATTGTGATATTGAGTTCTATTGTTTCTTTATTCAACTTTTGTTTGGAGGATCTGTCCAATGGTGAGAGAGGAGTGTTGAAGTCACCCATAA
>NW_026001270.1:0-2405 GCF_001458135.2 Marmota marmota marmota | reverse complement strand
TCTCTCTCTCTCTCTCTCTCTCTCTCTCTCTCTCTCTCTCTCTCTCTCTCTCTCTCTTATAGCCATCACAGTTGGTATAAAGTGGAATCTCATTGTTTTCCATTTACATTTCTCTAAGGCTTACTGATACTTTTCATAGACAATTGGTATATCTTCTTTGAATAAATGGTTATTTCCATTTTCTGATTGTGTTTTAATAGGGTAGCTTCTTTATTTTGGTTTTGATTTTGAGTTTTAGAGATTCTTTGTATATTCTGTATATTGATCTGTAATCAGATATGCAAGTTATAAACATCTTTTCCCATTCTGTGGGTTGCCTTTTCACTTTATTGATAGTATCCTTGAAGGATAAAAAGCTTTAATTCTGATGAAGTGAAATTTCTCTATTTTCTTCTTTAGTTGCTTGTGTTTTTCATGTGCTATCTTAGAAATAATCAAATACAAGTCAAGAACTTTTCAGCTGTTTCTTTCTAAGAGATGTTTTGTTGTAGCTCTTGAGTTCAGGATGTTGACCCAATTTAAATTATTTTCAAAGATCCTATTAGGTAAAGTTCCAACTCATTCTGCATTCTGCATGTGAGTATCCAGTTTTTCAGCTCCATTTGTTGAAAAGACTATGCTTTATCCATTTAATAGTGTTGGTACAATTTTTGCATATTATTTGATACACACTATGGTATATTTTCAGTTCTCTGTTTCATTTTCTTTGGTGTTTATCCATCTCATTATGCCTATAACCACACAGCTTTAATTAATATAGCTTCATAGGAAGTTTCTGTATTGCAAATATAAACAATCCTATTTGAAATTCTTTTTCCAAATTATTTGGTTATTCAGGGTTCTTGTTGAAGAACAAATTTTAGACATGGTATTTTTGTTTCTGTAAAATATCATTTTGATAGAAATTTTATTGAATCTGTAGCTCAAGGAGTTCTACAATACAGTATTGACATCTTCCCAATAGGAAGTCTTCCATTTAATGGACATGGTATGGATTTGTATTTACTTCTGTATTCCTTAAAGTCTTTTAGCATTTTTGAAGAGTTTTTTCTTCAAGTCCCTTATGACTCTGGTTACTGTAACTCCTAACATGAATGCTGTCTGGTTCATGAACTCCTAAGTTTTTGCTGTATATTGTGAAATCAGAATAAATACAAGTTTATGAATTTCACTATGAGTTTAATAGATGTCTCTGTAGTTCAGCAACTCTAATGCAACATATAAAAATAGAGACATGACACAAAAATTGAAGTTCAAGTTTTCTAAACTCTAAACCACTATGTCTCCATTGAGAAAATCCTTAATATTTTGGGGTGGTATATTCAGGAATTATTTCATTCTTAGTTTAATTTTTTGTTATTTTTGGGGAGACAGAAGCCCAGTGGAGGTGGATTTGGGCAGAGAACGTGGATTTCCCCAGAACGTGATTGTACATGGCTGGTGTGAGTTCGGGAATAAAGAGTTGCTGTTTGAATCTACAAGCTGTGTGGTGGCTCGTGATTGTGTGCCCAGCCAGACTGCGGCATTTGTGCCCAGCAAGACTGCGGCATTTGGCGGCCCATGCGGGGAACTTCTGAAGCTTGGAGGTAAGTGAAATTGCTTGCCCCTGAGGAAGAGCGAAAGAATGGGTGACCAATTCAAAAAACAATGTGTTATTGTTTTGATTTATCTTGTTTTTGTTTCAAGCTGCCTATCCCTAGAAATTTCTGAGGCAAATTGGAAAAAATGGTTGACTAAAGGTTTGAAGTTTGTCGGCCCTGAGGAAGAGAAAATTGATACAACGATTTTTTATTCCGTTTTTGTTTCATTCAGTTTCGGCTTTGTTTTGTGTTATCTTATTGGGTTGCGTTATCTTTATAGTAGATTAGAAATTAGTAAAAAACAAACCGAAAAGATGTTAAGTAAATTGTTAGAGGTTCAAACCATGGAGAAAGACATTTTAGATCAAGCAAAAGAGAAGGTCTCTCAAGCTAGTCAGACAGAGGAAGAAAATTTAAAGGAAAAGGGGTTGTTAGGAAAAAGGCCACAACAGGAGGCTGTTACTAACTCCGTTTTATCACAAGAGGGCGTAATTCAACCAACAGCCCCACCGATGGAGACAGCTGAGTGGCCCTCAAACGCCGTAGTTGATAAATGGGATCCTGAGACAGGACCTCAAAGATTAGCATGCCCTGTACTTGAACAGGCAGGAGGGCAGCGAATTCACCGTGCTTTAGATTTTAAAACAGTGAAGCAGTTAAAGGAGGCTGTAACAACCTATGGTCCCCAAGCTCCCTTCACGGTAAGCATGGTCAAGTCCATTACTAACTTGGACATGACGCCAGCAGATTGGGCTAGCATGTGTAAATCTGTACTAAATGGAGGACAATATTTGTTATGGAAGGTTGCCAATGAGAATTTTGCGC
>NW_026001269.1:0-2405 GCF_001458135.2 Marmota marmota marmota | reverse complement strand
GAAGATGTGGGCAGGGGCAGCTGCCACCCACCACCTGCCCTGCCCACAGGCAGCTGCCCCCCCTACCGCCGGCCCCCCAGCACCTGGTCCACCTGGGGCCACAGACCCCCAACACCTGGTCCACCTGGGGGCCTCAGACCCCAGCCCCTCACCCAGGAGAGTAGCAGCTACCCCAGCCCTGCACCCGCCCTTCTCCGGGCCGCCCTTCTCCCTCCCTGTGGCCAGCACACCTGCCCGCTGCACTGCTGGTGGGGAAAATGACCTCCTGGTCAGATGTCCACGGCCTGCCGAGCCCAGAATAGGCCTGAGAGGGAGAAAGGCCGCTTCTGTCCAGCGCAAGGCCTGACGAGCTGTCGGGCGACCGTGCGGCCGGCTTCCCCACGCTGTCCCTGGCCCCTCTCCTCACCCAGCAGGACCTCCATGGCCACTGTGAGTGCGCTGTGCCCAGGCCCTGCTCTGGGTCGCCGTCTGGACGTGTGGTGCTGCAGCCGGAGACCCTGTTCACTTGGCACCACCAGCCACCCCCAGGTCACCCCTGGGAGGAGACCTGCCTCCAGACCCTGGGGACCCAAAGGCCGTCCTCCCAGAGGAGAGGCGGGAAGTCCTGAGCGCACCCCACGTGCTGTCACCGTCACACCTGTGGCCCCACTGCATCCCCAAGCAGCCCATGAGATCAAGGCCAACGCGGGGGCCGCGGGAGCTCACGTAGACCACACGCCAACTCTGCCTGGCAGCGCCCAGGTGGCCGGGAGGGACCCTCCCCAACAGCCTCTTCCCAGGGTCGAGCTGTAGTGCAGAGGCCAAGGCCTCCTCTGGTGCTTTGCCATGGGCAGTGGGCATGGAATGTTCCAGAGCCCATGGAAGGCAGCGTGGGTGGGACAGGAGAGGAGGGACGTGAGGAGAGGCTCGCAAGGCCACTCCGGGTGCACCAGGGCCTCGCTCCATAACTGGTGTCCTGATGAGAAGCGGGGACAGGGACGTGGGCGGACAAGGCTGGGGCCTCGGCACCGGGAGCCCCATGAGGCAGGAAGGAGCCTCCCCTGGAGCCTCCGGGGGAGCCCAGCCTCAGACTCCTGACACCCGAGTGCAGACGTGGGGCCTCCTGCACTGCGAGAGGAGAGAGGAGTCGCCCCGACCCCCCCGGCCTCCCGCTGCCGCCATGGGTCACCTGGCCAGGTGTGTGGGGGGCGGGGGTTTGCTCAGCTCACGGCCCTGGTTCTGGAGGTGGAGTCCAGGGGCAGGGGCGGCATCTGGAGAGGACCCCATGCCACGCCTGCCCATGGCCCCTGGCCTTCTCAATAACCCAGGCCCCAGCCATTCCGGAGGACACTAGCCCACGATGGGGGGCAGGGTCCTGAGGACCTGGGGACACCGTAGCCCTGGGGACCAAGTGGCCAGCGTCTCCAAGTCAGCATGTCCCTCTGGCACATCTGTCACCCCCAGACCCCCTCCCCAGACCCCCACCTCAGGGAGTGGAGGTCCTCTCTCCAGCCACGCCGCTCCAAGGCCAGGGTCACCCTTGACCCTCTGTGTCACGGACCTGATGTCCCATCAGTCAGAAAATTCTCTTGGGTCTGCATCAAGGTGCGTTTGGAATGCCACCACTGTCACAGCCTGCCCAGGGTCCCAGCATCAGGCCTGGGCGGTCCCCGGGCCTCCCGCCCCCAGGGTCGCTCCACCCCCGGGGCCCATCCCCCGGGGCCCATCAGCAGGGCTTCTGTCCTGACCCAGAGCTGAACACTGCCCCCCTGCAGGCCCTGATGGCCGGCCGGCCGTGACGCCCAGGGACAGGTGCACACACAGCGTGCCCTTCACCTCTTCACCAGGGACACAAAGAGGCTGATCAGGCAGGGCCCACAGAGCTGGGCAGCCGGACAGGGACCGGGGGACAGGGGGCGGGGGACGGGGGACGGGGCCTCTGCCTGAGCAGGAAGCCGCAGGCCAGGCTGTGACTGCAGCACGGGGGGCCGCTGCACTGGTGAGAAAGGGCAGCAGGACGGGAGGGGCCGGGAGGTGGGGCCGTGGCCAGTCAGTGACTGTCCAGGCAGGGAGGCCACTCGGCGGCACTTTGAAGATGGGCATGGGATCCCCGGGAGGCCAGCTGTGGCGCTAGGGCGCGGGAGGGAGGGAGATGGCCCCAGATTGGGGTCTGAGCCACTGGAGGGATGGAGCGGGGTGGGGGTGACGAGGACCCAGGGTGGACAGGTGGCAGGTCACGTGTGGGACTGGGATTTGAGGGGTGGGGTGGCCGAGTCGGTGGGGGTTAAGCCAGGGAACTAACTGGGTGGGAGGGGGATGTCACAGGACGGAGAGGACCAAGGGCAGGGCCTGGGGCCTCAGGAGCTGGGGGCAGCCTGGGGGGCCAGCGGCCCGAGTCCTGCAGAGCTGGAGGCAAGCTTCCTGTC
>NW_026001268.1:0-2405 GCF_001458135.2 Marmota marmota marmota | reverse complement strand
CAAGCATACACTGGAAAATTGTGCCATCTCCACGTCTGCCCTCGGTATTGTTTCTTGTAGTTGCTTTGAGGCAAAACGTACCCTTGTTGTGCATTCCAGAGCGATGGGGGGGGGGGCGGGGTGGTCACTGAAGCCAAAGTTTCCTCATCCTGCAGCTGCAGAAGCAATCCTTTTATTCTTGGATCCTTTTCCAGACCGCTTTGTAGATCTGAGAACCAAATAAGGTAACACACCAGGCTGGCAGTGAAGATCAGGCACCACCCAGCGGGGATGGAAGGTGGAGTTGAAATCAAAAGGGAAAAAAAATTCTTGGGAGGCTCCGGAACTGAGCAGCCTCAGAATGCCCGGAGCAAGGAAGGGCGTCTGTCCACGTGACTTGTTCCTTCAGGTTCCTTGGAGGAATGGAGCCTGGGGAAGGGAGTGGGGGCTGGAAGGGATGTTGAACACAGACTCAGCAGGAGCCCAAAGGCAGGCAATTTCTAAACACTGCTGCTGTCTACCTTCCTACTCCTCAAGGGATCACCTGACTTGGGACCAGACTTGGGACTTTTTTTTTTTTTCTGTGCTGAGGATCAAACCCACAAGGTAGGCAAACACTCTACCACTGAGTTATACCCTTAGCCCCAGGTGGGTTTGGAATCTCATACTCATCCTTTATGAGCTGTATGATCTTGGGCATGTTACTTAACTTTTTTGAATCCTAGTTTCCATTTGTTTCAAATGCAACAACTGCGTTTTATAAACCAGGAAAATTTGGGGAGGGGGCAGAGGATGAAAATTAGTGTGTGAGGGTAGGGGACTATCACATGTGGGACAATGTATCAAATAAGCTTAAAACACTCACAAACTTCAGTGATTGTGAGACTAGGAGAAATCGGACCCAAAGATGACTAAGGCTAACTGGGGACCAATTTAAAGTTAAATCTTATTTTGGGCATTTTGACTCTCTACTTGAGTAGAAAGAGCTCATTAACTTTTATTAAAATATAATGATATCAGGCTGGGGTTGTGGCTCGGTGGGTGAGCACTTGCCTAGCATGTATGAGGTACTGGGTTCGATTCCCAGCACTGCATATAAATAAATGAACAAAATAAAGGTTCATCATCATCTAAAAAAATATTTTAAAAAATATAATATATAATGATAGAGCTGGATGCATGGCGCACACCTGTAGTCTCAGTAACTTAGCAGGGAGGAGGACTGCAAGTTCCAGGTCACCTTTAGTTTAGGGAGGCCCTAAGCAACTTAGTGAGACCCTGTCTGTAAACAAAAAAATAAAGGGCTAGGAATGCAGCTTAATGGTAAAATGTCCCTGGTTCAATCCTCAGTATACCCCACCACCACCAAATATATGTATCCACATATATAAATTTGATGATATATAAAAATACTTACGTGTAATGATAGAGGGGCTGGGGTGTGACCCAGTGGTAAAGAAATTGCTTAGCATGCATGAGACTCTGGGTTTGAGCCCCAGAACCAAACAAAACCAAACCACAATTATAGAAATACAGAAATGTTGAATGATAGAAAATTAGACCAGAGAAACAAATAGCTGAAACAATTTAAAACAAATCCTCAATTGTCTTCCATCTAGAAGTAAATGTTATCATGTTAAAATATAACCTTTCCTACTTTTTTCTCTGTATCTATATGTACATACATACCCATATATACTATAAATATTTAATACTAGATATGGAAAATGACAAACCCTAAAATAGCGAGGCTTGGGGAAAGGGAGTAAGAAAGAAAGCTATACATTGAGAGCACTGATCCCTTCCCAATGCATTCTTTCCCGGTGAGAAAACAAACCCTGGGGAGGAGGTGTCCATCAAACCTAGAAAGGCAGTCTCTGGAAGAGGCCAAAACATGGATCCTTCCCTAAACAAATCCTTTCCAGATACCAAGCCTTCCATCTGGTCCAGTAAGATAAATCCCAGAGACTGACCACTGACCCCAGACTCTCTCCCATTTTGCCCTGTAAAACAGACCTCAAATTCTTGGGTGCCCAAGAAGACACACATTAATTAAGTCACCTCTCAGTATAACTTATATAATCCCAGTCCCCTCCTTTGTTCAGTGGCTTGATTTCCACCAAGAAGGTGGGTCCATCAGAGGCATGACTCTGTTCCTGAATAAAGGCTTTTTGGCTGATCCATGAAGTTGGCGCCCAGCCTGGTCCTATTGTACTAACACTTAACATTTGAAAAATGGACCATGCCCACATTGTTCTGCAATCTTGCAGGAATGATGGTAAGAATAGCCATGAGCCGGATGTAGCGGCTCACGCTTATAATCCCAGAGGCTTGGAAGGCTGAAGTAGGAAGATCACCTGGTCAAAGCCAGCCTCAGCAAAAGCTAGGTGGTGGGGCTGGGGATGTGGCTCAAGCAGTAGCACGCT
>NW_026001267.1:0-2405 GCF_001458135.2 Marmota marmota marmota | reverse complement strand
AGGGGCATCCGGGGAAGAAGAAGAACTATCAGGGGCCTGAATAAAGTTGTTGAAAGAAGATTCTTGGGTTGCGTCTTTCTTGCGGGCAAGAAGTCGCGCGCAACAACGCAACAAAAATGGGAGTTCATAACCCACTTGAATCAAAGTGTGAAATATGATTTGTCAAGAACTATGTAATGTTTTGAACAACCAACAATAAAAATTAAAGAAAAAAAAATTTTTAAAAAAATCACGTAAGGAGATGGGAGATGACATTTTTGTGGTTTCTCCTGTGAAGATTGTGCCCATTACACAGCCTGAATAGGTATCAATGACTACATGTATATTTTAAATTTCCAAAAGATGCATAATGGGTGATTCCATTTGAAATAAAGCATTAGATTTTAACCCTCAGGGATTCACTCAAGCAGGTTGTAAAGGGCCTGTGGGGAGAAAAGAGACATTTTATTTTTTGCTGTCTCTGACTAGCTGTTTGCAAGTCTCCTTAATCAGTTCTGGAAGTAATTTATGGAGGCTCTGGACATTCTTGCCAGAACAGTCCCATTTCTTCATATCCCCAACAAGTGGAGCTCCCTCTTTATTTGTTAATACCTTGTTCCTGCTTTAATACAGCTGCCATGGCTGAGGCCAGCAAAGAGGCTTGAGCTGCTTGTGTCCCTATAACCTGGGTGGCCAAAATCCAGTTATCAAGTGTAACATTACACACAGGAGCAATGGCAGCCCTGTTTTCCTTGTTTAATCCTTTCCAGATTAACACTTTACCTAGGGTTTTCCTAGGTCCTACATGAGATACTTTCCCTTCCATTGCCTTGTTTACTCTATCGACAAACTGTAGCAAGGCTTCAGTGGCTTTCTGCCTTAGGCCCTGTATAGAAACTGTACCTCCCCCAGGTGGTAATTTTCTCCAGGCCCTTAAATCACATAGTTACATATGATCAAAATAATTTGGGGACCTGTAGCTTATATTGTAGATTCCCTCTCCCTGCAAACATTGAGCTTGAAGGTTAAAATTTGCAGTGTGGTTGCAATCCCCCTGCTGTTCACATTCATCATAAAAAAATGCCTTCCACTTTAGGTATGTGGGGGCTTCAAGGGCGACCCTTGCCAAGTCTTTCCAATTGTATGGGCAGTTTAAATTTAGGCTAAGCATCTCAAGGACCTGTTCAGCAACAAGACCTCTAGGTCCCTCCTCCTGCACTGCCTTCTTTAACTTCTTTAGTGTAGCTAGGTCATGAGGATACCAGTGCAGTGGCCTATCAGGGGTGGGGTTGGTGCTAACTGGTAATGCAGCTGGCATCTCCTGTTAACAGGCATGTCATGCTTGGTCCCTTTTCTGACATAAGTCTGAGAATTAATTGGTATCTTATCATGAAGGAGGGGGCCCTGGCCAAGGTAGAAGGGGGCCTACAAGGCTCTCCTTTTTACCTTCTTCTACTTGTAATTGTTCCATTAGAATTGACAAAGAGAGGTAAATTTTCTTTGGCTTAACTGTGTTTGGCCCTTTTCTTTTTGTTGTGGTTCAAAGGGCCTTGCATCAGAACTTATCTGTGAGTCTTTCTCCTTTTTGTCCTGTTCTCCTTCTTGTTCCCCTGCCATAACCAGGTAGGGGTTTGACATGTTATGCCCCAGGGATTGCTGTATTGCTGGGACAATTGGAAATAAATGATGAGGCAGGGCATATCACTGCCTAACTTCTGCTTATCTTGCGTTAACCATAATTCTTTCCCCGTACACTTGGGTCAAACACATCAGCTGCTTTTACCCAGGGATTGGTATCAACTATTACATTTCAAAAAGTATGTGCTTCCTTTTTATTTAGTGTCAATACTCTCATGCTAAGGAGGGTTCACAGCAACTGCACCTGCAAGTCCTTAGTAGATGTTGGCTATTACCTAACCCTTCCCCTATTTCCTGGTGGTCCAACACCTGCACTTACCATATTGCCTCCGGTCCCTGTTCAGGCACCAGAGGTGGGCTCACTTGGTCCAAACAAAGCCCTCTGAACAGCTGAAGAGGGTGTGTTGATGGAGTCAAAATGAGACCTCCAGAGACCAGTTTCAGAGAACTCCATCTACTTTATAATTTTATAGGCAAGCCTTTTATGCATACTCTGCTACTGGGCAAATTTACCTAAAGATCATAATAATGCAATGAGCTAGCAACACCCTTATGAGCAGCAAACAATGGGCTGAAAGATTAGTGGCAAAAAAAGCAAAAGGAAAGGAACATGCTGTGCACCTGAGGGTGACCAGGTTACCATGGTGGTGGGGCTCGTGTGGTCAGTGTTTAGACTTCTAAACTCACAAAATAAAACCAAATAATATTAGGTCAGATAGAATCAAATTTAAAAGCTTCTGCACAGCAAAAGAAATAATAAGGAGCATGAAGAAATATCCTACAGAATT
>NW_026001266.1:0-2405 GCF_001458135.2 Marmota marmota marmota | reverse complement strand
TCCACTGACATGTCACTTAGAGACCCTCCCACACATGTCACACTGAGACCCTCCTCCTCTGACATGTGACTTAGAGACCCTCCTCACACATGTCACACTGAGTCCTCCTCCACTGACATGTCACTTAGAGACCCTCCTCACACATGTCACACTGAGCCCCTCTCTCACTGGCATGTCACTTAGAGACCCTCCCACACCCGTGTCACACTGAGCCCTTCTCCACTGACATGTCACTTAGAGACCCTCCCCATACATGTCACACTGAGCCCCTTATCCACTCATGTGTCACTTAAAGACCCTCCGCCACACATATCACACTGAGCCCCTCCTCTCTTGGCATGTCACTTAGAGACTCTCCCCCACACATTTAACATGGAGCCCCACCCCCCCTGGTGTGTCACTTAGAGACCCACCCCTACGCATGTCACACTGAGCCCTCCTTCTCTGGCAGGTCACTTGGAGCTCCTCTCCCACACATGTCCCACTGAGCTCCTCCTGCCCTGGCATGTCACTTAGAGACCCTCCCCCACACGTCACACTGAGCCCCTTATCCACTTGTGTGTCATTCGAAGCCCCTCCCCTACACATGTGACACCACGCCCCTCCTCCACTGGCATGTCATTTGGAACCCCTCCCCCACACATGTCACCCTGAGTCCCTCCTCCACTGGCATGTCATTTGGAACCCCTCTTCCACACGTTACACTGAGACCCTCTTCTCCACTGGAGTGTCACGTGGAGACCTTAACCCACCATGTCACACTGAACCCTTTCTCCACTTGTGTGGCACTGTGAGCCCTTTCTCTACTTTTGTGTCTCTTTGAGCCCCTCCCTCACGTGGGTCACACTGAGTCCCTCCTCCACCATATATGCCACCGAGCACCCCTCGTGCTGGTGAGTCCGCTGAAGCCCTTACAGGATCATGTGCGCAGTCTGTGCCCTCACCAGTGTGCCTGGGCTCGTCCTGCCCTGGGCGTCACACCCAGCCCTTCCACACTCACATGGCACATTGGGGGCTTTTCTACTGTTCCTCACACTGCAGTCCCCTTTTGGGTTGGAGCTCCTCCCCCACTCAAGCCTTACCGGTGTCACTCCTGCTCCCTTCCCACTACATGGGACATGGACTCCCTTCCCCCATGGGCCACATGGACCTTGACCCCACTGTGTCCCAGGGAGCTCCTTCCATTCACATCCTCATTGGGCCCCCCACCTGGTGTCATCCTAAGTCACATGGAGCTCCTCTTCCGTATGGTGACATGCAAAGCCCTTTGCCATCAGTGTGTCACTTAGCACTCCCCTTACACATTGCACTGAGCCACCCACGAAAGTGTCACCAAGGCTTATCATCACATGGAGCTCCTTCTCTACTTGTGTGTCACACCAGCCTCGCCCCATGTCATTCTGGCACCCTCCTCCACTTGTCACTTCTCTGACTCACTGACATGCTATTCCTCTTTGTACCCATGTGTCACAGGTAGAATTCCCAGCACCCACATGTGGCACAGATGCTCTCTGCTGTGATTGCCCCTCCCCTGCCCTTGCACCCCAGGGAGCCCTGACTCCACCCTGGCACTGTGCACCTCACCCTCATGTGTCATGGGTAGTCCCTCCTCTGTAGGGGACCACTCCTGCCCTCTCTGCCACTCTGACCTTTGCCCTGCATGTGCCACACAGAGCCATGCTGCACATCCACCAAGGGCGGAGCCCTGCTTGGGGAGTGTCCAAGGGAGACTCCATTCCCTCCCATCCACTGATGTCACTTGTGCCCTGCCCCAGGACACGCCCAGCCCTCCCTCCCCTGCTCAGGTGTCCCACTGCATCCCACCTCCACTTTCCCATGGAGCCTCCCTTGACTGCGACACTGAGTCAGCCAGGAGTCACATGGGCTGCGCCTCCACTCACGAGTCACATAGGTGCCACCGTGAGCCCCAGTGCTGGTGTCCCACAGCACCCTCACTTGCCCTCAGGCACTGTGCTGACCTTGGGAGGCCACGAGAAGCCCCTCTTCAGCAGCCTTGCACAGGGTCCCCTCAGGGTGGCACACGAGCCCTCCCCTCACATACGGGCCCTCTCCTCTCTGTGTGGCTCACAAACGTCCTCACTTACCCATTGGCCACACTGTGACCCTCTGCCACCATGGGTCACACAGAACCCCAAGTGCCCCATGGAACCCCCTTTCCACTAATGTCACCAGTGGGTGACACTGGGCTCCTGTGAAATTACACCGAGCGCCTGAGTTGTACACCCCACCCCCACAGGAGACCCAGCTTCACTGTTTGTCCCTGGAGAGCCCCTCTATCTGGCAGAGCCCCTCTTCCTCCCGTGGGTCACCCTCTTCCATCAGTATTTTTTGTCTATGTCCCTGACATGGACGCTCAGCACCTCTGCCATGTGTCCCACCAAGGG
>NW_026001265.1:0-2405 GCF_001458135.2 Marmota marmota marmota | reverse complement strand
TGCAAAGAGAGACAGGGATATAATATAGTTGCTTTGAAGGTAAATTTTAAAAAAATGAGTAGCCAACTGGGCACCATGGTGTACAACTGTAATCCTATCATCTCAGGAGGCGGAGGTGGGAGGTTGCTAAAATGGAGGCCAGCCTCACCAACTTCATATGACTCATTAGTTAGGTGCTTCTGGGTTCAATACCTGTCTTAGAATTTTTAAAAAGGGGTTGGGATGTTGCTCCGTGGTAGAATACACTATCTGTAGTACCTCAAAATCATTCAGTCAATCAATCAATCAGTCAATAAAGAGTAAGTCAATGAAATTGAGGAAAAGGTGCCCATTCCTTGCTGACACATGAAATGTTGTGAAAAATTGTTGGGGAGTCAGTGGATTTGAATATCCACCTCTTCATCCAGCCACTTGGCTGCACGGGGCTTCCACTCACTTCTGTAGCATAGATGCTTGCCAGTCATCTTTGGCCTGAATTTAGAAAGTGTGATTATTTAGCCAGCTTTTGCTTCATGGGGCCCTGGGGTGTTGTGGCAATGGGATGGGAAGCTGAGGCTGGAGTGGGTATGGCTGAGCGCAGCGTTGTCTTATCATCACTGACCTCCTTGTCTGGGAGTCCTTGAGGCAGAGGGAGTAACATTCACTGAACACTGATTCCTTGCTGGACAGGGGCTAGGGGCTCTCCTTTCTGCTTTCTTAGCAAATTTTCCCAGCAACCTCTTAAGTTTTAGCTTTCTATAGAAACTGATGTGTTGAAGGAATAAAGAAGTTCCAAAAAGTCAACCTGATAAAGGAACTAGAGGGGGTTTTCACCCCTGGCATCTTGGTTCTGCCCATTCTGATAACATGTTTGATGGTACAGTTGGAAGGACAGGCCATGGCCTGGCTACCCTCTGAGTCTCTCAATCTCATTGATCTGTTATTTATCCTGCCTTTCTTTTTCTTTTTTCTTTTAGTACCAGGGATTGAACCCAGGAGCACCTACCTATTGAGTCATATCCCCAACCCAATCCACCCCTCTTTAATTTTTAAAAATTTGAGACTGGGTCTCACTAAGTTGCCTAGGGCCTGGCTAAATTGCTGAGGTTGGACTCAAACTTTCAATCCTCTTGCCTCAGCCTCCCGAGTCCTGGGATTATAGGAGTGTGGCGCCACAGTCAGCTTGTCTAGCGTTTCTTTAAAGAAAACTGAAATTTAATTTGAATAAGTTACAAAAAATTATTATACAAAATTAAAAAGGATACAAAGACCATGAATCTCTATCTTATGCTCTCTGCTTCTTTCATTCAGCGGCAAACACCTTTATCAGTTTCTTACATACCCTTTCAGAGGGTATGGAAGAGGAGGATAATATATATTTGTGTATGCTAATATAATATATTCCTTTAAATTTAGTATATGTGGAATATTTATACAGAGAGAATATTACGCACATCACTTGGCATCTTTTTCATGTAATTGTATCTAGATGATCATTTCAGTATCAGTCTATCCCATGTCTGATGTCTTGTAGTCCTGTTGTCCCCTCTCCCCATATCCTCAGCCTTATTTATTTATTTCTTATATTTTAAAATTTGTGACAGATCTCACTATGTTGCTGAGAGTGGGCTTGAACTTGCAATCCTCCTACCTCAGCCTTCTGAATCTCTGTGGGATTACAAGTCCCACAAGATTTGTCTTGTTAGTTTTAATTTGCATTTCTGTTAGTATAAGTGACTTTTAAAGTTATTGTAATTCCATTTGCAAATTGCCTTTTAGTTCTTTTTCTACTGCATTGTTGGAATTTTGCCTATCAACTTATTATAGTTAAGAAACTCAGGTGTCTAGCATGCATAGGGCTCTGTATTTGATCTCCAGTACCACCAAAAAAATAAAAAGTTCAATTAACTATAATCAGTGATAACGGTTGCAATATCTCACCATTTTGCATTTGTCTTTTTTTTCCCTGCTGACTAAAAGTTTTTTTCTATTCAATTCACTTGTTTTTAAATTTGTAAGGATGTTATATATTATTAATTTTTTATTAGCTCATTTTAGTTCTACATAATATTAGGCTTCATTTTGACATAATTATACAAGCATGGAATATAATTTGCTCCCCTTTCTTTTCCCTCCTTCCTCTTCCATTCCCTCTACTCTACTGCTCTTTATTCTATTTATTTATAGTTTTTTTTAAATTAGTGCCTTGTGGATATACATAAAGGTGAGCTTCACTGTGATACTCATATATGTGCACAGGAAAATTTGTTCAAATTCATTCCACTCTTCTTGCCTTTTCCTGGCCCTCCTCACTTCCTCTCAGCCCTCCCTCTTTTTCTATTCTACTGATCTCTCTTCTATGGAATGTTCCCCTTCCCTGCCTCCTCCCTCCTTCCCTCCCTCCCTCCCTCCTTCCCTCCCTCCCT
>NW_026001264.1:0-2405 GCF_001458135.2 Marmota marmota marmota | reverse complement strand
ACTTACTATAACCCTAATCCTAACCCAAAAATAACCCTAACCTATTCCAAACCCTAACCCTAACCCTAACTCGAATCCTAACCCTAACATTAACTCTAAGTCTAACACTAACCCCAAACCTAACCCTAACCCTTAAAATAACATTTACACTAACCATAACACTAACCAGAAAGCTAACCATAATTTACCATTAAACATAAACCTAACACTAATCCTAACCATAACACTAACCCTAAACCTAACCCTAAGCATAACTGTAGCCCTAATGTAACACTAATATTAATGCTAACCCTTACCATAACAAAACTCCTAATCCAAACCTTACCCCAAATCATAACCTAACCCTAACCCTAAACCTTACATAACCCTAACCATAACCCTAACTCTAACCCTAACACTAATTCAAACCCAAATCTTAACACTTATTCTTACCCCAACCTTAACCCTATACTAACACTAACTCTCACCCTAACCCTAAACCTAACACTAACCTTAACCCTAACTATACCCTAAACCTAACACTAACCCTAAACCTAAACCTAACACTAACCCTAACCCTTATCATAACCCTGAAACTAAATCTAAGCCTCACTCTAACTTAATTCTACACATTAAACTATCCCTAACCCTAACCCTAACACAATATTAAAGCTAATACTAACCGTATCACAAACAATTACCCTAACGCTAACACTAATACTAACACTAACCCTAATGCTAAAACTAACCCTAAGACAAACCTTAACCTTACATTTATACCTAACCCTCATCCTAACCGTAACTGTAACCATAAACATAACCCTGACCTAAACTGAACCCTAACTACAACCCTAACATTAACCCTAACTATACTCCTAATCCTAACCCTAACCAGAATTTTAACCCTAGCCCTAACCCTTACCTAAAACTACCCCTAACCCTTACCTGAACCCTAAACCTAACCAGCTCCCTAACCCTAATGCTAAACCTAATACTAACCCTAATTCAAACCCTAACACTAACCCTAAACCTAACTATATCCCAAACACAGACACTAATGCTAAACCTAACCCTGACCCTAAACTTAATACTAACCCTAACACTAACACTAACCCTAACCCTAAACCTAGCCCTAAACCTAGCCCTAACACTAACTCTAACATTAAACCTAACCCTAACACTAACCCTAAGCCCCACTCTACCCTAACCCTACCCTAAACCTAACCCTGATTCTATCACGAACCATAACCCTACACCTAACCCTAAACCTAACAGTAACACTAACAGTTACACAAATTATAACCACTACTTTAACCCAAACCCTAAACATTACCCTAACCCGAAACCTAACCTTAACCCTAACCACAACCCTAACCATAAATTTAACTCTAACACTAAACCTAACACTAACCCTAAACTTAAGCCTAACACTAACTCTGACCCAAACCCTAACCATAACACTACACTTAAGCCTCACCCTAACCCTAACACTAACACTAACCTAAACTTAAACCTAACCCTAACCATAACCCTAACCCTAACCCTAATAGATACCCTAACCCTAATCCTAACCCTAACACTAACCTAACCCTAACACTAAACCTAACCTTAACCATATCCCTAACCCTAACCCTAACTCTAAACCTAATACTAACACTAATGCTAACCCTAACCCTAAAACTAACACTAACCCTAACCCTAACACATACCCTAACACTAATTCAAAAACAAATCTTAACACTAATGCTTACCCCAGCCCTAACCGTATACTAACACTAACCATAAACCTAAACCTAACAGTAACCTTAACCCTAATGATACCCTTACCCTAACACTAAAATTAACCATAATTCTAACACTAACCCTAAACCTAATCGTAACTATAATACTAATTCTAAGCCTCACTCTATCCTAATACTAACTATAAAACTATTCCTAAACCTAACCCTAACACAAAATCTAACCCTAACCTAAACCTAACACTAAACCTAGCACTGAACCTAAATCTAAACATAACTGTTAATCCTATTCTTACCTCAAAGCTAACGTTATTATTAACCCTAACCTTAAACTTAACTCTAAACCTAACACTAAGCTTAACCCTAACTGTTACCCTAACCCTAACCTTAAACCTAATTCTAACTGTAACCCTAAAACTAGCCCTAACCTTAACTCTAAGCCTCACTATAACCCTATTCCTAACTATAACCCTAACCCTAATGCTAACACTAAACCTAACGCTAAAACTGAACCCATGACTAACCCTTACTCTAACCCTAAAGCTAATTCTAATCCTAACCGTAAACCTAACCATAAACCTAAACCTTAACTAAACATAAACCTATCCCTAATTGTAACTGTAACAATAACCCTAACCCTAAACCTAACAAAAACCCTAAATCTAACCCCCACTCTAACCCTAACAA
>NW_026001263.1:0-2405 GCF_001458135.2 Marmota marmota marmota | reverse complement strand
AAGAGACAGGGAGTGGGGCGGGGAGAGGTACTTTCAGCGCCCCCGGCGCTTGGCCTGCAGGGGTGGCAGGTGGGGGTCGCTGTGGCAGAAAGCAGCTTGGGTGTCGGTTTAAAATTTCCAGATTTAGAAAATAAAGTACTGAGTATCCATTTAAATTTGATTTTCAGATAAACGAGTCGTTTTATCATGTGTGTCCCATTCCGTGTCCTGTACCTTCTCCGGCAGCCCTTAGGTTGTTTTTCTAAACGCCTAGGGATCCTGGGGGAGCCGCCTTTGTCTCGGTGTCCCTGACGCCCCACCGCCTTGCACGCGCACGCGGGGTGCCCTCTCATCTCCTGTCGTGTTGGCCTTGAACTCCAGCCTGAAGTCCAGTCCTGGGCAGCCAAGGAAAGGCGCAAAGGCGTGGCACCCATACACACCCCTGGGGACTGCTAATCCTCCTGCCCAGCCCAGGGTCCTCTGCTTTTGGCCCGCTCCCCCCCCCATTCTCTGGTTATATAAGTACGTGGCACATAGTAGGTGCCTAAGACAGCTGAGCCCTTGGTCCCATGGGGGCACATACCCTCTCTAGGTCTTTGTCCCCTTCAGCAAATCAGTTTTCCTTTTATCCTTCCCTTTGGTTTCAAAAGTGTAAGATAATAAAACATTAGGAGAAGTAGTGAGAGGGGAAGGGGCAGTCCCCAGCACCCCCCCACACACACACACATTTGTCTTTGCTGTCCCCACTTATTTGCCATTGGAACAGTTTCACTTCCAGGCTGGTTTCCACTCATGAGGTGAAGAACTCACTTCCTGTGGGTCCCTTCCCCAGTGGCATGTTATTTGGGAAATGGCTTAGCAGTCTGGGGTGGGGGACACGTGGCCACCTGACTCTTTAATTTTGCTGCCCAAGGGGACATCCCTGCCACAGCTGGGGGCTGCGGTGGATCTTCTGTGCTTTGACCCCAAGGCACTTTCTAGCACCTCTTTGGATGGCATTTCCTTTTTCAGTGCAGGGTGATCCCTGGGGCCCTGTGGGTCTGGAGCAGGATCCTCTGACCATTGGCCAAGCCCAAGGGGCACTTAGCTCCTTGTTCCCTAGGGGAAGCACAAGATGAATGAGTGTACAGGTCACACCAGGGGCCAAGAGCAGTGAGGACAGTAAGTCAGGATGATGTGCCCTGAGAAGGGATGCTTCTAGGCAGGAGGTGACCTTGGACCAGGCTCAGAAAGGGGTAGGAGGTGAGGAGAGCAGGGGAAGGGGATCCTGGTGGAGGGACAGCCAACCCCAAAGGTTCAGGCTGGTCTGGTTCAGAAAGATGCTGGGCGTGGCCAGAGTGCACTGGGTGGTCTGGGGAGACAGCTCAGGGACTGGGGCAAGAGGTGCAGCAGGAGGAGAAACCAGACTCTGGGCCTGGGAGAAGTCAGGGTCCTCTAGGTTCAGGAAAGAGGGAGGGGGAGGGAAAGGCACTTTGCAGGACAGGGATGTGACCTGTCACATGGGTGAGAACAAATCTGTGTCAGGGAGAAGAGGCTGTAGGGGGATGGCAGAGACTGGACCAGCTTTGGGACTGGGGAGGGATCAGGGGCTCCCTAAGGTGATGGTGGGGTCTCGCGATCTGCAGAGGACCCCTCAGTGATGGGAGCCCTTGTTATGCTGCCTCTAACTTTCTTCCTCATTGTATTTGACCCGAGCACAAGCCACAGGGAGGTATTGGGTATGCCCCCATCCACGGCTCTGCGGACCACAAGCTCTCTGCCTGCAGACGCACACCCGAGAGGCCCCCTCCCCTTTGTTCTCACTCCCCGCACGCACGGTCCGGGTCGCGCTGTCGGCTCCCACCGAGCGCCTCTCACTCACACAATGGGAGAGGGGTTCGCTCCCAGCCTCCTCCCGTCTTGCTGTCCGAGTCCCCCAGCCCCGCCCGCGCCGCGGAATCCCGGGTCCCTGCGGGGGGGCACAGTACCTTTCACGACGTGCTCCCGGCTGGGGGACTGAGGAGGGGGAGGACTATTTTTAGAATATATGGAAGGAAAGGGGTGGGGGGAAGGATGGAGGTCTGTAGAAGCCTCTCAGCTCCCAAGAGGAATGCCCCCTGCCCCAGACCGCGGCAGAAGGTGGGTGGGGTTCAAAAATGGGGAGGGGCACTGCAAGGGGTGGCTTGGGAGGGCGCCAGGCTTTCTTGGGGGTGGGGGTGGCATCTGAAGGAGGAAAACGGCAAGATGAAGGCGGCGGCCCCACAGATCAGCTGGAGAGACCCTGGAGGTGGGCGCTGTCCTTTGACCAGAGGGAAACTGAGGTTCAGAAAGGGGTTCGGGCAGGACCAAGGTCACCGAAGGGGTTTCCTCTGGGTTCCCCCCCGGCCGTCCCCCAGGGATCCAGACCCCGGGAGCCGCATTGATCTAATTTGGCGGAGTGACCTTCA
>NW_026001262.1:0-2406 GCF_001458135.2 Marmota marmota marmota | reverse complement strand
TGGTGGTCACAGTTCTGCCTACCTGGCAGGCGCGGGGGGTGGGGGGCGGCTCTGCCCCTCAGAAGGCTGCTGGGCCTGCTCTGTGGGTGGTCACAGTTCTGTCTACCTTGCCGGCGCAGGGGGAGGGGGCGCCCATTGCACTTTTAAGTTCCAAATATGAACATAAATATAAAACACATAGGCTCATATATAATTCAATAAATACATGTTCTTTAAAAATTTTAAATATTGCTTTCCGGAATGGAAGTCAACAGTTTTAAATATCTCAACATTTGGGATTAAAGAAAGTAGACAGACTACTCATAAATATTTTGCCAGTAAACACAGTTTAATTTAGTATCAATTTTAAGCAAATTTCAATAGTAAATAAGTATTTGATGGTTGCAAACTTCCTAAAATCTCACAACAAACAAACAAAAGTGCACAATTTAATAATTAGAAATCAATGAGGAAATTTTTAAAATTTTTTTATAAACAGAAGAATTTTTTTGGGGGGGATGAATTTTTATTTGGGCTTCTCACAGTGGTTAGAGCCACTCTGTCTTCAGAACAATCACAGCACAGGAAATGCATCACTGAGACTGCCTAGAAAAATCTGACCAGCTGAATATTATTGCTTAAAATACACATATTCACAATAACTGACAAAGGGTGATGTGCCTCACACAAGAATGTGTTAGCATTTGCAAATATTCTGAGTGTAGCACCAAACCCTCCACCAATTCTTCCTTCTCATTCATCTAGAAAACCAGACTCAACTTAGTCTCTCTGACCCCCTGACTATTCCTTCAGTTCCCTATCTCCTTCTCTGAGCAGGAAGCCTCCAGTAGCCTTGGCCAATATAAGAGCACATTAGTTGTTACGTACATGATTTCTTTACATTCAGGTAATTATGATGACATAGCAAAAGAAATTGAAGATAAGTGTGGTGAGATGCTTTTAAAGCTTTAGCTTCTCAGAGTTGCATATTCATTATATACGAATTCAAGCTGAGATAAACCAATTTAGTTACTTACATGGCCAAATAGTGGATTTGACAAATTTTGCCTTGGTCTGGGCTACAGATTAGTTCACAGCCATACATGGAATAATAGTCCATTTCATTTGTTTTTGTTTTATGCCATGTTGATCTCATCAGCAGTTTAGTGGATTATATTACCCAAATTTGTCCTATGCACTATTAAATATGAATCCCAAGAAAACAGTGCTTTTCTATCTTGAAACCTAAAGCCACGGAAATAATAAAAAATGCCTTCTTCAGATATCTTGAATAGCAGAATGAGCAATTATATGTTATATTTTTCTGTCTTTCACATGTAATGATATCTCATCATCAACATCACTAAGAATGTCAGCATCTCTCTCCATCAGACAACAGCTGGCCATTCCATCTGTATTTTCACACTTACACTGAAACCTAGTTCTAGTGAGGCAGAGGACAGCACCCTGACACAGGGGTGCCAGGCGCCATGATGGGTCCCAGGCTGTGCACACCCAGCTGTCCATCACCTGTCCCTCCTGGGTGTGGGGAGCCCACCAGTTGCTCTGCCCCAGTCACTGTGAAGCACAGCCTGGCTGTGGGCCACAGGTGCCCTGTGAGCTGCAGAGCCCCAGGACAAGGCCCTCTCTGCACGTGGCCCTCACCACCCACCCTCACCCTTGCCGTCCCTGCACATTCCCATCTCCAGGGGCCACTGTCCTCTCTATTTCCAGGATCTGATGCAGTCACTTCCCCACATAAGGGATGGTGTGGTGATGGTCTCCCTCTGCCTGACTCATTTCAGCTAGGTCCATGTGCTCCAGGGCCATGCCCAGGGCCAGCAGGGACAGGATGCCATTCTTTTCGGATAAGTCTTGTCCTTCCTCTATGGATAGCACTTGGAATTTGTTCAGGTAAGCCCAGACATGGTCACTGACCGGTTCTTTGTGGCCGTGTGGAAACTGCTCGGGACCTGCTCCCTGTCCTGGTGCACCTGATACTCACTGGGCCCCTCTGGTGCTTCCTGTGCTGCATTTCTGTTGGCTTCTGTCTCTCAGTTTCCACCTCCAGCTTCTGCTAACTTCCTGATCCTGGGACCTGGGAAAAATTTCCTTGCAGATTTCAGCCTAAAAATCAAATTATTTTATAATCATTGGAGGCACAAGGTGGACACCAGTGCCCTGTGCTAGCTGGAGCCTGTTCTACCTGTGGTCACTCTGCAGGACTGTCATTTTAGATGGTGAAAATCAGCTGCACATCTTGGAGAGGCAGGAGCAGTTGTCCGGGTGCCTGAGAATGGCCTGTTGGTCAGCTCAGGACAAATGGTCCACCCATCATCCAACACTCTCCCTCCTGGGAGGAGAGCCCTCCTGATCCCTCCTGCTGGCTCTGCTGGGTCTGCAGGGTGAGCGTGCTGCCCACAGCCA
>NW_026001261.1:0-2406 GCF_001458135.2 Marmota marmota marmota | reverse complement strand
GCCCCCCCCCCCTTTTTTTTTTTGCAGGGACAAAAATAGTATAGGTGTGTTGATTTCAGCCATAGGGTGATAAGTCAGCAGTCTGGAAGGAGTACCAGATACTCTTAGGTTCTATTGCTGGAGATTTACCTGTTGCCATATTCCTGTTTGATGAAATTCTTTTTTATTAGTGTCATTTTTATTTACCACACTCAAGTTTAATGAAAATAAAAAGTATAGAAAAAAATAGATCTTGAGTTACAGGTCCTATGATAGCAAAAGGGTAGCTAACCAATCAATATCTCTAGGTTATAGTCATTTGTGTAATTTTCTGGAGGGTTTTAAAAATATCTATTTAAGAAAATCTTATGTACAGCACCTGTCCCTATTTGTAAAGGCACTATTAACTAGGAGATTTGGTAAAATTCACTATTGACTATACAATTTTTTTCCCCAATAACTGATCTGTGGTTTTATGTAACTGCCTTGAGGTTCTATTGAATCAATGATTTATTAGGAATGATCAATATGGTTTGGAGATTTTATTTATTTACCTTTATTGCCTTAGAGATTGACTAGAGAAATTACATAGCTCTGAATAATTTATTTTTCAGGAAGAGATAAAAGTAATTTATCTCTTACAAATGGTTAGAAAGTAAAATTTTTAAAAATATGTCTATTAAAATTTAATACATATGCAGGAGAGTACATATACATGCAGAGCTTGCTGATTCTTCACAAAGTAAATACTGCCAAGTAACCAGCACTGGATCGATAAACAGAATATTACTAGCACCCCTGTTCTCCTCTCCTGCTGCCTTCCTGGCACTATCCCCTCCTTAAAGGTAACCATGCTCCTGACTTCTAACAGGGTAGATTAATTGTGCCATTATTTTTGCTGTTTTTTATAAATAGGATCACACAACATGTAGTCTGTAGTGTCTGGCTTAGGAAGCCAGTGTTTTAAAATGTATATGATATGCCTTAACCCTCTAGACTAGGTAAGAAGGCTTTCATTTAAGTTGGAGAAGGTAGTTATGGGGCGGGGGCAGGTTTGGCATATATATAGGTAGACCGACCACTTATGTAGTGTCTCAAGGGCATACTGCTTCTTTTCTTCTCTCCTAACCAGTGAAAATATACCCTCCAGCTATGGTAGGGAAGTATGATTCATTCTAGACAACATGGGTAAATAGGTTTTTGAATCTTGACCTACTTCTGAGCCCCTTGTCAACCAGAGAGGAACCATTTACCTACCACCTACCAAGTCACACCCCTACATACATCTGTACATAATTACTATCTGAGTATGTTTGAATATTTTTGTGTATGAATGTATTTGTGTATAGATGTGTTATAAGTATGTTTCAAGAATCACTAGTGTATTTCTGTGACATATCAGGGATCTCTTTCATCTCTGACTCAGCATATGGCCTTGGTAGGATGCCGAGGGTAATTATGGGCAACTGGCTGGTTGGCCTATTTGGGTTAGGAGGCTTGTTCTGTGACACATGTGTCTAAGGAAATAATTATTGTTTTACAGAAGTTGGAAAATCTGAATAAAGAATTCTTTGAATCCTTTTGTTTTATAAACCATCACTTTGAGATTACCTGAGCATCATTTGAGGAAAAATCATCATAAGGCTTTAGTATTAAGCTGTCTTCTCTTCCCAACCCCTCCTGGAACTGGGTCATATTTATTTTTGCCTTTTTTCTGTTCCCCAGTTGCAGACTAGATTACATTTCATTCTTAAACAAAAAAACCAAACATTATTCATTTTTGTCTTCTCAGATATCTGGTTTACTGAGAGATAATTTTTCATCATTTTCAGATATTTATCTAGATTTCAAGGTTTAGTGTGAGTCACTAACCTCATTGTTGGGATGAAGCAAGCATTGTTACTAGTGTAGACCTCAGAGCAAAGACTGTGCCTTGATTACTGCTGTACCCCCCAGTACCTAAAGTAGTGTTTGTACCTCCTGGGCCCTCATATATTTGTTATTCAATGATTAGATGTAGCAAGCAGGATTTTACCTATGTTCTGAATTTTCTTAAATGCTCCTGTTCTGTACCTTCCTCCAGGCTTAAATTAGTCTCTAAGAAAATGAAGATGAATACAATGGTTATAGAATTAGTTATTCAGTGTTATCAAGGCTGCTTGTAACTTCACTTTTCACCCCACAAAGCA
This sequence comes from Marmota marmota marmota, assembly GCF_001458135.2. Lineage (NCBI taxonomy): Eukaryota > Metazoa > Chordata > Mammalia > Rodentia > Sciuridae > Marmota > Marmota marmota. The sequence goes on along the minus strand of NW_026001261.1, from coordinate 238 downwards.
CAGGGAACTCAGTCTGTGAGTTTTTGTATGCTCTTCTGTTTGGTTTAATAAGCATTTGTCAAATTGAATAGAATTCTCTGTGAAGTTTTAGGGTGCCCACTCAGTCTTTCCTGTAGTCTACTTGGGATCATTTGCCCTGCTGCTGACATTAGGGGAAATAAGATAAGCTAAGATTAAAATCTGTCTGTCTGATTTGCCAGCAATAGTACTAAAAAAAAAAAAAAAAAAAAAAAAAAAA
>NW_026001260.1:0-9444 GCF_001458135.2 Marmota marmota marmota | reverse complement strand
CGTTGAAATGAAAGACTCAATAAACCAAATTAAAAATCCAATGAAAGGCATTACCAATAGAATAAACCACTTTGAAGATATATTTTCAGGCCTTGAAGACAAAATACATAAACTTGAAATAAAGTTGGCCAAAAATAAAAGATGCTAAAAGAATATAAGCAGCATATTAAAAAATCTTGGATAACATCAAGAAGCAAAATTTAATAAGCACCAGGGAGGATAATGGCTCTGAAGTTCAAGCTAAAGAGATATAAAATCTTTTCAATGAAATAATATCAGAAAATTTTCCAAACATAAAGAATGAGATGGAAATTCAAATACAAGAGTTATATAGGACTATAAATACACAAAATCACAACCTATCTACTCCAAGACACATTATAATGAAAATGCCTAACATATAAAAGAAGGATAGATTTTTAAAAGCTGCAAGAGAAAAGTAGCTCGTCACATTTAGAGGTAAACCAGTCTAAATTTCAACTGATTTCTCAACCCAAACCATAAAAACCAGGAGGGATTAGAAAAATATATACCAAGCTCTGAAGGAAAATGGAGGCCAGCCAAGAACATTATACCCAGCAATATTGAGCTTCAAAACTGAAGATGAATAAAAATCTTCTGCAATAAACAGAAGCTAAAAGAATCCATAACCAGAAAGCCTGCTATAAAACTTATTTGATGAAATATTTCATGAAGAAGAAATGAAAACCAGCATAAGGAGGAATTACACTAGAAGAATAGATAATTAACAGATAATCAAATCTGACTTAAATATTAGAAATAAATAAAAAATTCAGAATATAAAAATCATCTCTCTAAAATAACATGAATATAAATGCTCTAAAATCTTTAATCAAAGACATAGATTGGCAGATTTTAATAAAAAAACAAGACCCAACAATATTCTATCTTTATCTCATAGTGAAAGACATCTACAGACTGAAGGTGAAATGATGGGAAAAGACATACTATGCAAATGGTACTGGAAAACAAGCAGAGAAAGCTATTCTTGCATCAGAAATGCGAACTTCAACCAAAATTAATCAGAAGAAATGGAAAAGTTCAGTATTGGAAAAGTTCACTTCATATTGCTTAAGGAAATCAGACAACAAATATAACAATTGCAAATATTTATGCCCTCTAAAATGGTGTGTGTGTGTTTGTATATATATATGAAGCAAACCTTTCTCAACATTAAGTCAAATAGACTACAATACAATACTACTGGCTACCTTTAACACACCTCTTTTATGACTATATTACCATCCAGATATAAACTAAGTAAACATTTTATAGAACTAAAATATTATTAATAATATAGGCCTAACAGGTATGTACAGAATATTTCATCCATCAATAGATGAATTCACTTTATTCTCAGCAGCACATGGAAAATTTTCTTAAATAGACCATAACTTAGATCAGAAAGCAAATCTTAGCAAATGCAAAAATAATAGAGATAACTGTTTGCATTCTATCAGATTATTATGGAATAAAATTAGAAATCAATGATAAGATAAAAAAACAGAAACCAGTATAACACCTGGAGATTAAATAATACATTTTTGAATGATGAATTGGAAAAAGAAGAAATCAATGAAGAAATAAAAAAATAATTTTAGAAGAAATCAGAATAGTCATACAACATATCAAAATCTCTGGAATAGTATAAAGGCAGCTCTAAGAGGAAAGTTTATGGCAGTTTAAAATAGAAAGATACCAAATAAAAATCTAGCATTACATCTAGAGGTCCTACAAGAAAAAAAAAAAACATCACCAAAATCAGTAGAAATCAGAAAATAATTAAAATCATACCAGGACTCAGTGAAATTGAGAATTAAGAAAATAAAAAAAGATCAATGAAACACAGAGTTGGTCTTTTGAATGGATCAAAAAGATTGATAAACCCTTAGCCAAACTAAACAAAGAGAGGAAACAATCAAATTAACAAAATTTGAAATGAAAAAGAAAATATCACTACTGAAATTCAAAGAATCACCAGAAACTATTTTGAAAATTTATCATCCAACAAGTTAGAAAACCTTGAGACACAGGACCTACCCAAATTAAACCATGAGGATATAGAAAACTTAAACATTTCAGTGTCAAGTGAAGAAATTAAAGCTGCCATCAAAAGCCTTCCAATAACAACAACAACAATGAAAGCCCAGGACCAGAGAGATTCTCAGCTGAGTTCTACTAGAACTTGAAAAAAGAATTTATACCAGTCCTCCTGAAATCATTTCCATGAAATAGAAATGAAGAGAATACTGCCAAACTCATTCTATGAAGCCAGAATCACCCTGATATCATAACCAGACAAAGACATATTAAGGAAAGAAAACTTCATGCTAATGTCCTTGAACAACATAGATGAAAAATTTCTTAATAAAATGTTGACAAACTGCAAACAAATACACATTAAAAAGATAGTGCACTGGGGGATAGTAGAGGATAGGAAAGGCAGCAGAATACAACAGACACTAGTATGGCAATATGTAAATCAATGGATGTGTAACTGATGTGATTCTGCAATTTGTATATGGGGTAAAAATGGGAGTTGATAACCCACTTGAATCAAAGTGTGAAATATGATATATCAAGAACTATGTAATATTTTGAACAACCAACAATAAAAAAATTTAAAAAAAATAAAACATTAAAAAAAAAGATAGTGCACTGTGATCAAATGGGCTTCATCCCAGGGACACAAGGTTGGTTCAACAGATGAAAATCAATAACTGTGACTTACCACAAAAAAAGAGTCAAGGTTAAGAATTGCAAAATTATCTCAATAAATGCAGAAAAAGCATTTGATAAAGTATGGCACCTATTTAGGTTGAAAACATTAGAAAAACTAATGTTTTTGTAAAACTAATGTAAGAAGAAACTTACATATGATAAACCCAAGGCCAACAATATACTGAATAGAGAAAAACTAAAAGCATTTCTTCTAAAAAGGGGAACAAGGCACTTTTACCTCTCCTGTACATCACAGTACTTGAAACTCTAGGAAAAGAAGAGCTCAAATTATCTCTGTTGCTGATGATCCTATATTTAAGGGACCCCTCCCCCCAAAAAACTACCACAAGACTTCTATAGCTCATAAATCAATTCAGCAAAGTAGCAGAATATAAAATCAACACTCAGAAATCAATTAAGTTCCTATACTCCAATAATTAATCTGCTGAAAAGGAAATTAAGGAAAACTATCCCATTCCAATAGCCTCAACAAACAAACAAAAAAAATAAACAAACAAAAAACACTTAAGAATCAATCTAAAAGAGGTGAAGGAACTCTACAATGAAAACTATAGAATACTAAAGAAAAAAATTGAAGGAAAACTTTGGAGATGGAAAGACATCCCATGTTCTTAGATAGATGTCAAAGTAACTCTACTATCAAAGGTTCTATTCAGATTCAATAAGATCTCCATCAAAATTCTTTTTTTTAATATTTATTTTTTAGATACAGGTGGCCACATATCTTTATTTATTATTTCATGTGGTTCTGAGGATTGAACCCAGTGCTTCACACATGCTAGGCAAGCACTCTACCTCCAAGCCACAACCCCAACCCTCCCCATCAAAATTCTAATGATATTTTTTATGGAAGGAGAAAAATAAGGTCTGAAATTAATTTGTAAATATAGGAGACCCAGAAGAGTGAAGCTGGAAGCAACAAAATTACATCACTCAAACTACACTGCAAAGCTACAGTAACAAAGGCACATGTTTTGGTACTGGCACCAAAACAGTCATGAAGACCAGTGGAACCAAATAGAAGACACAGAGACAAATTCACATAAATACAGTTATCTGACAATAGACAAATATGCCAAAAACATATGTTATAAAAAAGCAAGATAACCTTTTTACCAAAGGTTCCGGGAAAACTCAAAATCCATATGTAGAAGAGTGAAATTTAACCTCTATCTCTCATGCTGCACAAAAGTCAACTTAAAGTGGACTGAAAGCCTAAGGAATTAGACCAGAAATCCTGCAGCTAATAAAAGGAAATGTAGACCCAACAGTCCAACATGTCAGTACAGCAACCAACTTCCTTAAAAAGACTCTTAAACTGTAAGAAGTAAAATAAAAAAATCAATAAGTCAGATGACATCAAATGAAAAAGCTTCTGCACAGCAATGGAAACAAAAAGTGTGAAGAGAGATTCTATAGAATGGGGGATCTTTGCCACGTGCTCCTCAGATGGGCATTAATATCCAGAACACACAAAGAATTAAAAAAAAAAAAAACTTAACACCAAAAAGAGAGAGAGAGAGACAGAGAGAGACAGAGAGAGCAATAAATGGCCAAAAGAACTAAATAGACACTTCACACACACACACAAAAAAAGAAATACAAATGGTCACTAAACATAAGAAAAGAAAACTTCACCACCTCTAGCAATTAGGGAATTGCAAATCAAAGCTGCATTGAGATTTCATTTCTAGTCAGAATGGCAATCATCAATATACAAAGAAAAATAAGTGCTGCCAGGTGCATTGACTCATGCCTCTAATCTCAGCAGCTTATGAGGCTGAGGCAGGAGAATCAGGAGTTCAAAGTCTCAGCAACTTAGTGAGACCCTAAGCAACTTAGCAAGACCCTGTCTCAAAATAAAATATAAAAAGGTCTGGGGATGTGGCTCAGTGGTTAAGCACTTCTGTGTTCAATGTCCAATACAAAAAAAGAAAAAAAACCTTAAATGTTAGCACGGATGTGGGGGAAAAGGTATCCTCATACATCTTTGGTGGGCCACAAAATAGTGCAGCTATTCTGGAAAACAGCAAGAAGATTCCTCAAAACACTGGGAATGGAAGCACCATATGACCCAGCTATCCTACTCTTTGGTATATATCCAAAGATTTAAAATCAGCATTCTACAGAGATAGAGCCACATCAATGTTTACAGCAACATAATTCACAAATAGACAAGCTATGGAACCAACCTAGATGCCCTTCAACAGGTGAATGAATAAAGAAAATATGGTATATATACACAGTGCAGTATTTCTCAGCCATAAAGAAGAATGAAATTATGGCATTTGCCAGTAAATGGATGAAATAGGAGACTATCATGCTAAGTAAAATAAGCCAATCCCAAAAAGTCAAACGTCAAATATGTGAAGGCTAATCCAAAATAAGGGGGGAAATAAAAAAGGAAGAGAGAGAGGGGGAAAAAGAGAGAGGGAATTTCAGCAAAATAAAGGAAAGATCAGTTGAGTAGATGGAAGGGATGGAGGCGGAGGATGGAAGGACGGGAAAAGGGAAGTAGAGTGGAATGAATTTGATTAAAATATAGCATGAATATAGCAGAGTGAATAACAACACCAAGTATATCCATAACACACTATTTTTTTTAAAAAAGTATAAGTAAAGTACAGAAAGATCAGTGGAGTAGAGAGAGAGGGGAGCAGGTGGGGGCAGAAATAGGGGAGGAAAGAAGTGTTGGGGACTGAATTAGAACAAATTATAGTCCATGCTTTTGTGATTATGTCAAAATGTATCCTAATGTTACATGTAATTAAAAAGAATAAAAATATTTCATGTCAAATCAAGAAATATTATTAGGCTCTGTTATTTTTTTCATTTACCAGACAAAAAAGTAATAGGATCACTGCATACCAAATATATCTATTCCTTACCTTGGAAGAAATCTGGTAAATTTGTTTTCCCCCAGTTTCAGATGGCTTTAGCCATAATGTAATTTTAGATATGGACTTCCATACCTGGTAACTGAAACAAATTTCTCTACAATAGCACAGAGTAAATAGGTAAGAATTGCAATTTAAGGACTGCACTTAAATTAGACCCACAGGTTATATATTATCTGGTCAAGGAATGCATTTATTTTACTGTAGGTGCAATATAACAAAGGACTGAGAAACATAATATATAATGAACTAAAGTCCTCATGACCTAAAATGTAGTTGATTGAACAAAAAATCAATTGAGAACATTTCTACTTAATAATTTGGGTGTGTGTGTATATAGAGGGGAGTGTTTTAGAAAATAAATGGATAGTTTGCATCAGTAAATGTGTGTTACTCAACATTGATGGATGTAAAACAGAACCACCATTGTAGAGATATTTGAAATACCCTGGGAAAGATAGGGATGAAAAGTAAGGCATGATACCAGAAATTTCAAACATCTTCACTGTTTCTAACCTTTTTAATTTTATTTTGTCTGATCATATATACCTGGGACTTAGGCTGTTTTTGCAGGTTTAGAGAAAGATCAATTGCTAAATATGATATCATGGCAATATTTCTAGTTGTTGCAGATCAAATTCCAAAAGTTATTGCATGGATTATTCCTTCTTCCACTGTTTAAACTAGAATTAATGATTTCTACCTTCTTTTCTACAGAGTGGATGAGAGATCTGTAACCTTATATATATGCATCCCTGCTCCATGTAATGGGGAACACAAGGAGAAATATTAGCCAGGTGGATATTGCTACCATCTTATGACTCAATTCTCTGCTGAACCTAGTGATCCTACATTGGTTGCATTGACACATGGAAACTAAAGAAAAAAATTAATGCTAAATGAAAAAAAGGGAGAATATTGTTGACCAAACAAACAAACAAAAAAAACACCAATGCAGAAAGGAAAAGTTACTATTGCCTTGATACCATGTGAAAAGTTGAGAACAAAAGAATGTATAGTAATTTTATGACAGTATTTACAAATACTCAAAATCATAGCTGTTTGCCTATAGAAATCCTCCCTGGTTGGGTTTTTTGTTTGTTTGTTTGTTTGTTTGGTTTGTTTGTTTGTTTGTTTGCTTTTTGCAGGTGAAGGTCTAGAATAGGTACTGGGGGATTGAAACAAATGAATGGATGCACATAATGCTTTACAATGAGGCTAATAGCACCTTAAAGGTAAACACCTGGAAGAGATGTAATATTGTCGGGTTTTTTGGTTTCATTTTGACTGGCTATTTGTATGACAGGACTTCTTTTGGGAAGTGAATTGTGGGAAATATTAACTCCCTGAAACACATGTAGTCATTGTTCAAAAACAAGTCTTGAGAAAACCATATAACTAACAACCTAGACAAAAACAAATATCTGTGGAATGTCTAACTAGTCATATTATCATGTATTACAATACATCTGGACCCTGACTTGGGGAAAAATAATTGCCAGTGGACTAAATTTTTGCCCCTGTCTCTTTTTGTGAATAAAGGTTATTAGAATACAGCTATATTGATGATTTTTACATTAAGACAACATTCATGCTAAAATGCCAGTTGAATAACAGCAACAAAAATGTTTGGCTGGGGCTGGGGATGTGGCTCAAGAGGTAGTGCTCTCGCCTGGCATGCGTGCAGCCTGGGTTGGATCCTCAGCACCACATACAAATGAAGATGTTGTGTCCACCGAAAAAACTAGAAATAAATATTAAAAAATTCTCTCTCTCTCTCTCTCTCTCTCTCTCTCTCTCTTTAAAAAAATGTGTGGCAGCAAAACCCAAAATATTTATTGTCTGTCCTTTATTGTCTTGTCTATGCTGTAGATGATATCTTTGTGGATGGAGAATTCTTTGTTTTGTGGATGACTGTCAATATTCAAATTAAAGAATGCTTCATAAACTGGATCCAATTCAGAATAAGAGTTCACTATGCCTTCCATACCAACTATTAACAAGCTTAGTGCTTGCCAAGGGTACCTGCCTTTGGAATATGCAAACTAATGTATATGTCAGGTAAATACCACCTTTATAAAACTATATGGAAAAGCCTATAATTCGGTTACAAAATATGTTAGTCAGCTTTCTATCATGATGACAAAATACTCCCCCCTCCCCGGCAAAAAAAAATAAAAAAATAAAAATAAAAAACATAAATGGGAAAGATTTATTTTAGCTCAAAGTTTCAAGAATTTAGTCCATGGTGGCTGCTTCCATTGCTATGGTCCTGTGATAAAACAGAGAAAGTGGGAGGGGAGACAGAGACAGAGACAGAGGCTAGAGACAAAATGAACTCTTCAAAGACATGTCTGCCAGTAAACTTCTTCTTCTAACCAGGCCCCACCTCCTGAAATTTCTACCATCTCCTAATAGTGCTATCAGCTGAGGATCAAGCATTTATCACACGAGCCTTTGGGAGGCATTCCAAATGAAAAACACAACGTAAAGTACATATTCACATTGTATTCCTGGAGCAGACAATCAGGGGTAGTAACACATTTTATAGATAAATTTATGCTGAAATATTTATTAAAACTCTAATGTTTCTGGAAAGCAATGCCTACATACCAGTAGTTCTTCTCCTTTTGCTTTTTCAATTCTATACATTATTAAAAATGCATGAAAAAGAATGACAATGAGATATTTTAACTAAGAAAAGTTGACCAATAAACAGGAAGATAAACTGTCAGGACAGAATTCTTTTGTTAGAGGAATAATACGTTCTGTGGTTATCTCCAAAGATGTTAGGAATTCCAGTGTTAAACGTTGACCAAGATAAGCATGAGATGCAATATGTAGTGATTCATAGTTTTCTATTTAAAGTTCAAAACTCCCCTGGAGACATCCTTTAGAAGCTTATCTAAATACATAGATTTATAGTATAATTAGTTACACAGACAAGTTTTAAGAATGTAATCAGAGGGATGTATACTGCAAAACCAATGGTAAATTTAATAAGATCCTAATATACAAGAAACACATTAGAATCCTATGTGATTTAATGAAAATAGAAAAAATAAATATAATATGTAATATTATTTTTAAATTCTCCTGCTGCCTAAGAAAAGATTTAACAATATATGTACATAACTCACATTTTAAAAGTTAAAAAGCATTAATGAACAGATTAAAGAAGACCTAAATAAACAAAGAGACATACCATGTTCATTAAATGGAAGAATTAATATTTTTATAATATGATTCTCCCAATTATATACGTATTCCCCTCAGTCTCAATCAAATCTCAGCAGAATTTTTATAGAAATCAACAAGGTGATATCAAAAGTAAAATAAAATGGAAAACAGCTAGATAAGGCAGAATTATTTTTAAAAATAATGTATTTGTATTTTATTGCTTCTGCAAAAGAGTTCTATTATAACTTCAAACAACACTAAGTTTTTATCTTAAAATTCCAAATATCAAAAATATGCCATGTATATACTGAGTTAAAATTGATATGTTGTAAGAGGTGCATCCCTTTCTGGAAGGTTGAGGGAAAAATCTATTTTCTTGTCATTTCCATTTTCCAGAGACTTTCCCCTTTGTTTGGCTTATGTCCCCTTCCTCCATTTTCAAAGTCAAAAACATTGAACTTCTATCTGACCCTTTTCCACAGTAACATAACTCTTTTGCTTTCTCTCCCTCCTTCTCTCTTTCTTTCCACACATTATCGTGATTTCACCCAGATGATCCAGAATACTCTCCATATTTCAAGATCAAAGTAATATCTCTAAAGTC
>NW_026001259.1:0-2406 GCF_001458135.2 Marmota marmota marmota | reverse complement strand
AAATTTCTCTAGAAATTAGAAAATGCAAATTAAAACTACATTGATATTCCATTCTTGGTTCAGTCAAAATAGGAATTATCAAGAATACAAGGAACAATAAATGCTGGAGAGAATGTGAGAAAAAAGTTACACTCATACTTTGCTAGTGAGACTGCAAATTGGTGCAAGTACTCTGGAAAACAGTATGGAGATTCCTCTGAAAATTTGGAATGGAAACACCATTCAACCAGTTATCACCCCAGTTGAATCTTGATTTTATTTGTTGCAATTTAGAAGTCTTGTTGAGGAAATAAGTTCCTAAGTTGACATGATGGAGAGTTGGGCATATATATATATATCTCCAAGGGACTTTAAATCAATATACTACAGTGACACAGCCACATCAATGTCTACAGCAGCCCAATTCACAATAGTTAAGCTATAGAAACAACCTAGGTGAGCTTCAACAGATGAAAGGTTAAAGAAAACGGGGTACATATACACAATGGAGTATTTCTTATCCATAAAGAAGAATAAAATTTATGTCACTTGCTGGTAAATGGATGGAACTTGAGACTACTATACTTAGTGAAATAAGCCAATACCAAAAAACCCAAAGGCCAAAAGTTCTCTCTGATCCTAAATAGAATCAGATGTAGCCCATGTATGTAAAAAATACACTCTACTGTCATACATATCTAAAAAAATAAAATAAAACCTGGTGCTGAAAAAAAAATTAAAAATAAGAACAGCGATAAAAAGCTTTAACCTAACACACACATTTAGTAATGGAAAGAGATGACTAAAATTCAGTGGTCTGGACACACTAAAGCAAGACTAGAAATAAATGAAGAAACTCTTACAGAATTATGAAATATCACATTCAGACAATATCAACAACAATCAAAATAATTGTAAACAAATTACAAAACCACTAGACACAATTCATAGACTACTTTTATGAATCACTGGTACACATAATGGAGAAGAGGTACAGGCTACAGGCAATGAAAGCTTTCTCAGTGAATAAAATAAACTATTTCTTATATCTTGTGAAAGTTATGGACATCCAGGTATAAGATTTTAGAATACCAAATGGACATGGCCCGAAAAGAACTTCTCCAAATCATAGTCTATAAAATTACCAAAGGTACACTGAAATCTATAATAAGGGCCAAAGCAATTATAAACACATCAGAAAAATATTAGATTTCTGAGTAGAAATTTTAAGGCCCAGGAAATGGTATATTTCAAACCCCAAATAAAAATGTTAAAAAAGAAACAAAGACAATAATTGTAAAATGGATGGAAAGGATGGTCATCGTGTTAAGGTGAAAAAATCAGAAACAAAACCCCAATTATCACATTCTCTCCCTAACATGTGGAATCTGGGAAGAAAATAAGAATGACTAGAAAATGATGGAGGGAACATTAAGGAAGAGGGAAGGTAACTGGGGATGAAAAAGGGAGTAGAGGGGAAAATGGAAGTAAGGAGAGTGGTCAGGATTCAAGTATTGTATATGTGTGTATATAAATATCACTGTGAAATTCACTAATGTAGGCACTCAATAGGAGCTGATATTAACAGTTGACAGGAACACCTGGTTTTACAACAAGTCCAATCTGCTATCATGTGACCATATACGAAACAGAATGTATAATTTAAAAATATTCTTACTTCTGCAAAGACATAAAATTTCAGGGTCAAAATTAATGTAAAATTTTTTCAGACAATATCATTTAGATGATAAATTTCTTATAGTTAATTATTAAGATATCCTGGATTCTATATGAGCAAGAAAGATATAAAAAATATGAATGGAATTTGAACATTTAAATTTTTCCACTCTTCTTTTTTGATCAAACATTCTTACTCTTATTTACACAGGGCATGAACACCAAGAGTAACTCATTTTTTAAGTCTTACCTGGATTGAAATTTACTGATGTTCTAGATTGTGCTTTCATGTATTGAAGAATTAAATTCCTGTTTCTATATTTGAAAAAAGTAATAAAATTGGTATTTTAACACTCATATGAAAACACTGACCAAATATAATTCAATACTTAATAATGTTTTAGATCTAGTATCAGAACTTTTTCATATGCTCTCCTAATCTGTATGCCCTATAAACATTTTGTTAACTTGAAAATTATTTGTACAATGTTTGTTTTTTTCTGTTTTGTGAGATGGTATTTCATGATGATGGTCAGGCTGATCTTAAATACCTGGGCTCAAGCAATTGTCCTGCCTCAGGCTCTTAAGTAGCTGGGGTAAATGCATGTGTTACTGCACCCATAGCTTGAAGTTAAAGAAGAAAAAAGATGAAATGATCATTAATTGAGAACAGGACAGGTAAATATATTAACTAGTGTAGCTTCAACTCAGAAAATGCCCTGTCTCTGTAAAAAATAGGTTTTTGTTCTT
>NW_026001258.1:0-2406 GCF_001458135.2 Marmota marmota marmota | reverse complement strand
TTTCTGTAAAGAATGTTTTTGGTATTTAATAGGAATTGCATTGAGTTTGTAGACCACTTCCATTCCATGAACATTGAACATTTTGAGTGTGTGTGTGTCCTCTTCAATTCCTTTCATTCATATTTTGTAATTGTCATTCATTTTCTTGGTTAAATTTATTCCCAGGTATTTTTTGGAGATATCATGAGTTGGTTTAATTTCATGATTTCTTTCTCAGAAAGTTTGTAATTGATTATAAAAATGTTTCTGATTTCTCTATATTGGTTTTGTATCCTGCAACCCTAATGAATTCATCTTAACATTTTTCTGTGCATAAAGTTGTGCCATTTGCAAATAGGAATAATTTGACTTCCTCCTAAAGAGTAGTTTGACTACTCTTTATTTCTTTCTCTTGTCTCATTGCTCTGGCTAGAACTTCCAATATTATATTGAATAAGAGTGGTGAAGTGGACATCCTTATCTTGTCCCTTATCTTAAAGAAAATTATTTCAAGGTTGGGGTTGTGGCTCAGAGGGAAAGTGCTCACCTGGCATGCGTGAGGCACTGGGTTCGATCCTCAGCACCACATAAAAATAAAATAAAATAAAGAAGGTATTGTGTCCACCTACAACTAAGAAATATTTTTTTAAAAAGAAAAGAAAATGATATCTTTCCATTCCGTGTGATATAGGCTATGGGTCATCAAATGTATCCCTTATTGTGTTGTGGTATAGTTCTTCTATAACTAATTTCTCAAGGTTTTTTTAGCATGAAGCTAAAAAATATTAGCAAATGCCTTTTCTGCATCTTTTGAAGTGATCCTATGGTTTTGATCTTTTGTTCTGTTGATGTGATATAGGTGTCCATATTCTACTTGATCCTGGTATATAATATTTTCAATGTGCTATTGAATTCAATTTTTTTAGTATCTTGTTAAGAATTTTTGCATCTACATTCATCAGGGATACTGGTCTGTAGTTTTTTGTGTGATTGTTGTGCCCTTGTCTGGTTTTACTATCCAGGTAATACTGGCCCCATAAAATAATTTTAGAAGGGTTCCCTCCTTTTCAATATTTGGAAATAGTTTGAGAAAAATTGGTATTAGTTCTTCTTTTAAAGTTTGGTAAAATTCAGCAGTGAAACCATCCAGTCCTAGGCTCTGCTTTGTTAGGAGACTTTCTTCTATTGATTCAATCTCATTACTTGTTACTGATCTGTCCAGGTTTTCTGATATCATGCTTCAATTTTAGTAGGTTAGATGGGCTCATAAATTTAACTATTTCTTCTAGGTTTTCTAATCTGTTGGTGTATGGCTCTTCATAGTAGTCCCTAATGATCTTTTGGTTGTTTGTTGGGTTTGCGGTACTGGGAATTGAACTCAGGGGCATTCTACCTCTGAGCTACGTTTCCAGCCCTTCTTTTTTAATTTTATTTTGAAAAAATATCTCACAAAGTTACCCAGACTGGCCTCTACCTTGCAATCCTCCCACCTCAGCCTCCCAAGCAGCCAAAATTACAGGCATGCACTGCAGTATCTGTTGTAATGCCTCCTTTCTCATCTCTGATTTTATTTATTGGGGTCTTCCCTTTTTTCTTGTTAGTCTAACTAAAAACTTCTCTATTGTTTATCTTTTTAAAAAAAACAATTCTGTTTCATTGATCTTTTGTATTTTTTAATCTCTATTTTGTTTTTGTTTTGTTTTCTGTTCTAATCTTTGTTATTCCTTTTCTTCTACTAATTTTGGTTTGGTTTGTTATTTCTTTTCTAGGTCCCTGAGTTACATCATTTGTCTCCTTATTTGTAATCTTTTGTAAGTTTATAAACTTTCCCCTTAGTACTGCTTTTGTTGTATCTCATAGGTTGTGGCATGTTGTGTTTCATTTTATTTGTGTCAAGAATATTTTTTATTTTCCTTTTGATTTCTTCACCAATTCATTTGTCATTAAAAAGAAATTTTTAAATTTCCATGTATTTGTACAATTTCTAAAATTCCTCTTGTTGATTTCTAGTTTTATTCAATTGTGATGAGAAAAAAATTCATTTTTAATTCATTGAGACTTATTTTATGCCATACTGTATGTTCTATTCTAGAGACTATTACATATGCTGATGAAAAGAATGCATATTCTGCAGCTGTTGGATGAAATGTTCTGTAAATTCCATTTGGACTATAGTATAATTCCAATGGTTCTTTGTTTTGTGTTGTTGTTTTGTTTTGTTTTGTTTCCGTTGGTCTGGATGATCTGTTCATTGACAAAAGTGAGGTGTTGAAGTCCCCAAACTTTACTGTATTAAATTCTAGGTAAATGTGGTAGTGCACACCTGTAATCCCAGCCACTTGGAGGGCTGAAACAAGAAGATCGCAAGTTTGAGACCAGCCTGCACAATTTAGTGAGACCCTGTCTCAAAATGAAATAATAAGAACT
>NW_026001257.1:0-2406 GCF_001458135.2 Marmota marmota marmota | reverse complement strand
TTCATGTCCTAGTCCTTAAATTAACCCTGACACTGACTTATATTCTAACGCTAACATTAGTTCTAAATATCACACTAATCCTAAAGATAATGCTAACATTAGATCTAGACCAAATACTAACTCTAATCATAACCTTAGTTTTTATATTAGCCATAGCCCTAACCCTAGCCCTAAAGCTAACAGAAAAACTAGCCCTAATCTGAACCCTAACCCAAGAAGCAAACCTAAACCTAAACCTAAACCAAGCCTTAGCCCTAACCCTAACCCTAACCCTAACCCTAGCCCTATCCCTAGTTCTAACTCTATCACTTACCCTAAGCCAAACCCTATCCATAATGCTAACCTTAGTCCTAATCCTAATCCATAGCCTAATCCAAACCCTAATCCTATAACTAGACCTGACTCTAGCCCTCATTCTAGCTCTAACCCTAACTAAAATCATTACCCTTACACAAACCCTCAGTCTAAATCTGTCCCTCACCCTAAACCAAACCCTAAAACTAGCCCTACCAGTAAACTTATACCTAAACCTAACCCTAACACTAGCCCCAGATCTAAGCTTAATCCTAAATATAGCCATAACTCTAGACCTAGACCTAAAAAAATACCCTGATCCCTGGCCCTAACATAACCCTTAACCTAAAGCAAGCACTAACCCTATCCCTAGACCTAACTCTAGTCCTAAATCTGGCTTTCACCTTAAACCTAACTCGAACCTGAACACTGACCCTAACACTAACACTAAACCTAGCTCTAAACCCGAACCTAACTGAAAACCTTAACCTAACACTAGACATAGCCATAACTCTAACCCTAAAACTAGCTCTAACCAGAACCCTAGATCTTTTATTGCACATAGCCTTAACCGTGGGTCTAAACCTAACACAAAACCTAGCCCTAATATGAGGCCTAAACCTACACTAAGCATAATCATGCTCCTAAATGTAGCCCTAACCCTAATCCTCGCCTTACACATAACCCTAGCTCAAAGCCTAACCCTTAGCCTAAACATAATCCTAGCCCTATTCCTAAACAACAACCTAACCTTAGCCCCTAATCCTAACCTTTAACCTTGTACTAACACTACTTCTAACCCTAATATTACCCTAACCCTAATAATAACCGTAGCCCTAAACCTAACCCTATTCCTAACCCTAATCATAAACCTAACCCTCAACCTAAACCTTGCCATAAACTTAACCCTAAACCTTACCATAAATCAAAACTAAACCTATTCCTAAACCTACATTTAACCATAACCTAAACTTAACCATAAGCCTAATCTTACATCTAATTCAGTACATTACTCTAAAACTAACCCTATCCCTAATGAAGACCCTATTCCTAAACCCAACCCTAACCATAATGATAACCATAACCCTAAACCAGACCTAACACTAAACCTAACACTTCTGCTAGCCCTAACCATAACTTAATCCCTAACCCTTACCCTAACCCTAACACTAACCCAATCCCTAACCATAACGCTAACTCTAGCCCTAACCCTAATACTAAACCTAGCCCTTATCCTAGCCCTAACTTAGCCCTATCCCTAACCCTAACCCAAACCCTAGAATTAAGACTAACTATAATTCTCAGACGAGACCTATCCCTACTTCTAACCTTATCCCTACCATAACCCTAACCCAAGCTCTAATCCTAGTCATAACCCTTGCACTATCCTTAGCCCTAGTACTAACTCTAGATCAAAACCTATCTCTAAAAGTAACCCTAACCCAATGCCACAGCCTAATCCTGAAACTAGTTCTAATTCTAATGCTAATTCTAAAATAGCCCTAACCCTAACCCAAGCCCTAAATCAAAACTGAGCCATACCCCTAACACTAACACTTACCCTAGACAAACCCTAACACTACACCAGCCCTAACCCTAGCCCTAATTTGACACCTAACCCTAACCCTAAACATAAACATGATCCTGACTCATATCCAAACACTAAACCTAGCTCTAAACATCAACCTAACCTTAAACCTTACCCTAATACTAGATATAGCCCTAAACCTAACCCTAAAACTAACCCTAATCGTAACCCTAGTTCTTACAATAGCCATAACCATAACACTACCCCTAACCCTAATACAAAACTAGCCCTAATCCAAGGCTTAACATGAGCTTGAACCCTAAACCTAACCCTAACCCTAGTCCTAACCCTAGCTTTAAATCTATTTCTTACCCTAAGCCAAACCTCACCCTAATGCTAACCGTATTCTAAGAACTAATCCTTAGCCTAACCAAAACCTAACTCTACAACTATTCCTAACCCTAGATTTCATTCCAGATCTAACTATAACCCAAACCCTAAACCTATCCCTGACCATAATTCTGACCCTAACACTAATCTTAGGTCTAAATCTAAACATAACCCTAAACCAAACCCTAACACTA
>NW_026001256.1:0-2406 GCF_001458135.2 Marmota marmota marmota | reverse complement strand
TTGGGACCCCACACTTCCAAGGACATAGAAACCACATCTGATGGAGCTTGTGCTCCTCCGTGGCCTTGTGGCACTGGGGTCGTAGGGAAAGCCCTTCTGCTGATAATGCTAAGGAAGGAAGCCTGGGCATCCCGCAGTGGCTGCTGGTGGTGGCTTGGGAGACCCTGCCTGGTTTCTCTGTATCTGGGGGCTCTTGGTAGATAGGAGAGTGGGACACAGCCCTGCCACTCAATCCTGGAAGTGGGCTCAACCCTCCAAAGCCCAGAGCCATCCTGCAGGCAGGATGCCTGTCCCTGCACAAGAGGTCTGTGGCACCCTGAGGGTGCAAAGTGTCCACTCTCAGCGCCCCCCCCCCCAGATGAGAGTCTGCACTTACCCTGGACCTGGATTGCGTGTGCCCTGGGTCCTACCTCAGTCTCCCTTCCCTCCTGCTTGTGTGCCACTGTGGTTGGAAGCCCAGCTCCACCCACTGTCCCAGGAAATGCTGAGACCACACTCCAGATGTCCTCACCTCCCCGACCAGCAGCCTTCCTGGACCCCCTGTTGCAGTTCCCAGCCCAGACAGTGTCCCAGTTCTTTAGCTCTGGGGCTCCATGCACCTGGATGACTGTTCTGCCTCATATTTTATTCAGAGAGAGCCCAGAGGGTACAAGTGGCTGCAAGCCTGCCCTTCAGTTTGTTAATCTGGGCTCACAAATCTGCCTCCTCCCCTGGGGGACCCTTAGATGGTCTGAGCTGCTCTAAGAACCCCTCCAGCATGCAGGGTGCTGCCTGTCAAGGATCTCTGTAGGGGAGAGTCCGTGGTCTGCTGAGTCCTGACGTCTGCTGTGCCTTGGGGTCCGTGAGCTGTCTGTTCCTGGAACGCTTGCTAGGCCTGCGTCCCAGAAGACCCACGGCAGAACCGAGAGATGGTCGTGGCCACTGGAGAGAGCCAGGGGCCTTTCCTCCCTCTGGGACCAGCAGGATGGGGCCAAGGTGAAGCACCTGGGGGATCTCTTACCTGGGATAGAAACCATGAGAGTATGAAGGTGACAATTGGCTAATGAGGGTGTGCAGCTGCAGTGGATTGGCCCCAATTTCAGCTCTGTCTCCTAGGCTCGGTCCCTTGGCACGCTGGCAGGGTGAAAAGCAGCCTGTGGCTGCTGACTCTACTGGGGGACATGTAGGTCACCATTCCCAGTCAACACTCTGCATGTTTGGGCAACAGAGGACTAAGTGGTCACACTGGGGCCACCATTAAGACAAGACCAGGGAGCCCAAAAGCACCATTCTCCCAGTTCTGTGTATTTCACTCTCCGTTTTGCGGGGACGAGGCCTCCAGATGCTAAGAAAAGTGCCTGTACTCTGGGCCTCAGAGGGCAACCTAGAGGCTCACCCCGTCCTGGACTTTGACTGTAAAGTGCTAGTCTCAGGAGGGGGCGAGCTGCAGCTATGCTGATGAGCAGGAAGCCTCCAGAGAGGGCATAGAGAGAGGACATGGAGAGAGGACATGGAGAGAGGACATGGAGAGGGGACATGGAGAGGGGACTTGGAGAGGGGACATGGAGAGAGGACATGGAGAGGGGACTTGGAGAGAGGACATGGAGAGGGGACATGGAGAGAGGACATGGAGAGAGGATATGGAGAGAGGACATGGAGAGAGGATATGGAGAGGGGACATGGAGAGGGGACATGGATAGGGGACATGGAGAGGGGACATGGAGAGGGGACATGGAGAGAGGATATGGAGAGAGGACATGGAGAGAGGGCATAGAGAGAGGACACGGAGAGGGGACACGGAGAGGGAACACGGAGAGGGGACAAGGAGAGGGGACACGGAGAGGGGACACGAAGAGGGGACACGGAGAGAGGACACGGAGAGGGGACACGGAGAGAGGACATGGAAAGAGGCCATGGAGAGAGGACATGGAGAGGGGACATGGAGAGGGGACATGAAGAGAGAACCTGGAGAGAGGACATGGAGAGGGGACATGGAGAGGGGACATGGAGAGAGGACATGGAGAGGGGACATGGAGAGGGGACATGAAGAGAGAACCTGGAGAGAGGACATGGAGAGGAGACATGGAGAGGGGACATGGAGAGGGGACAGGAGAGAGGACACGGAGCGTGGACATGGAGAGAGGACACGGAGAGGGGACATGGAGAGAGAACCTGGAGAGAGGACATGGAGAGGGGACATGGAGAGGGGACAGGAGTGAGGACACGGAGAGGGGACATGGAGACAGGACACGGAGAGGGGACATGGAGAGAGGACATGGAGAGAGAACCTGGAGAGAGGACATGGAGAGAGGATATGGAGAGGGGACATGGAGAGAGGACATGGAGAGGGGACATGGAGAGGGGACATGGAGAGAGGATATGGAGAGAGGACATGGAGAGGGGACATGGAGAGGGGACATGGAGAGG
>NW_026001255.1:0-2406 GCF_001458135.2 Marmota marmota marmota | reverse complement strand
TACCCATTGACCAACATCTCCTCACCACTCCCACTTCCAACCCTTAGAAACAACTGTAACATGATGATTCTTTTAAATGACATGTTAAAAACTAGTGTGTTCAATTGTATATAAATCATGATCTCAAATAGATGAAAAAAATCAAAATGGATGGAAAACAGTGGACTTTAAATTTTTAAAAATGTTTCAAATTTCCTCTGGTGAGGAAAATACTTTTCTAGTTTGAAAAAAAATCAATCTATCATTCTTGGACTCTAACATAAATAAAACTGGTTTCATTTTTCTCATTTTTCCATAAGAATATTTAGGTTTTATTCATTAACTCTACTTTATTATGTGTTCTTAGGTCTTAAAAAGCAGACAACTCAGTAGATTAAAATCACTAATGCTAAGTGGCAGTTTTGAGTTCATAATTGTTAGTCAGTTTTATTCCATCCCAAGGACACAGAATGCATCCTGAATTCTGACATATATTCCAAACAAGAGGGAAAGCATAAATGTGTGAGGGTCCACATAAATCTTGTCAGCACTCTCATCCCTATACATAGTGAAGAGTTTTATAAGCGTAAGTGCAAATACTTCCATTGTTAGAACTGACACTATGTAGAACCACTTTGAGAAATAACTTGAAGGTTCACTTTGATTCTCCACATGAAATATAATAAATTTAACAACACAAAGATGACATTTAGTACTGATACTGTGAAAAAAAGCTATCTGATGGGGTCATGGAACTGCTGAAAGGAGAAATTAGATTTTTTATTTTGATTCTTTTTATAAAAACAGAGTAAGTAAAAATAAATCTTCAAGAAATTTAGGGGCAAGTCTTTTGTGAGTATTTTTGTGTTTTATAATCAACCAAAAAATGCCATCTCTACATGTTTGTGGGAAACTTGGCATGATCAAAAGATACCTCAGTAATACTCTATGTCCCAGGCCTGTAGATAGAATTGTATGATTTGGGCCAGAAAGTCATGGTATCAAGGAATAATATGATCATGGTAATCTGGAATTTCACTGCCTCATTCCCACCTAGATGAATACAGATCATCTTATCTTGTTTCTATTAATGTCTCTCAATTTGAGAAATCAATGATGGGTGCCACCATTATGTCACTTGTTTTTGTAAACAACAATCCTAGAACATTTTTAATCAAAGATTGTGGCTTTTTGGTTGATGACATGAAGTAGAATTGAAGGCTCCAAACATTCTTGACTTTTCTGCCTAAACCATGATGCTAGTCTCCTACTTTAACCATTGTCAATAGAAAGATATAAAATGGAAATGACAATATAAACTTTATAGGACTGCTATTAGATTTGGGAATAAAGTATCTTGAAGTTGTTAGAGGTCGTACTTTCAGAATTAAAAAAACAAGTCCTATGTTTCAATTCCTTGTTATCAGTGAAAGTCAAAGCCTGACTCATGACTCCTGTGAATTCCATGGGGTTCTACAATCCGATACAGTTTTAAGTCAGGGGTTCAGTTTCTTTTGAATCTTACTAATTTCTCATGCCCGGTGTCTGTCCTCTACAATTACTCAATCATTGTGATTTGAAGAATCTGAGGTATTCTGCACATATATATGTGGGAAAATTTACTACAAGAGTGGCAAGATGAGGAACTTTATATATCTATATGGCTTGGTAAACTGTCCAGTTTTATGTGATCCAGCCTCCCACTATACTGTTCTGAGTCCTTCAAGCTGGAACTCTCTGGCAATACACTTAACCTTAGTTTGTTGTCTTTCCTTCCATTGAATTGAAGTCCTATTAGAAACATACCTGAAGATTCATTAATACCTCTAAACTAGTTTTACTTTTTCAGCCCTAAGGAAAGATTGACATGTCAATCTTCCCATGTCTCTTTTCTACTAGTCTCTGAAAGATGAAAGAAAAAAGCACATGATTCACCTTCCCACAATTTGAATTAAGCCACCCATTTCAGAAGGAGGAAATGGTAAAAGTCAATACAGGTCATAAATAGTAATTTGTTGTTATGTAACACCAATAAACCCCATGGAGGCCCATGTTGGATTCTATGACCTGTGGGAAGTACTCAGTAATGTTGTTTTTAATGATTAGTTTTCTTTATCACATTCCATAACCACCCTTCTTCTGTGGTTGGCATTTAATATTGCCACCAAGTTTCTCTTTTCAAATTTTATTCAAACAAAATCACCTCCTGCTACAGGGGACTTTCTAATTTATGACAAGTTACAATCAATAACAAGTAGGTATTATAGCAAAAGTGAACTCCTCTAGAGTCCAATCCCCATATTTCAGAGATTAGGAAACTTGAAGTTCAGGAAACTCAAACATACAAAAAGTTAGTGGTGGATTGAAAAGACTGAGCTCAGCCCATTACCTTTAGGTCTGCTGACAAACTGCTAATGAAACATAGAA
>NW_026001254.1:0-2406 GCF_001458135.2 Marmota marmota marmota | reverse complement strand
TATATATATATATATATATATATATATATATATATATATATATATGACAATAATATATAGTATTGAGCAACTTAGTGAGCACTTAGCAACTCAGCAAGACTCTGTCTCTAAATAAAATATAAAAAAAAGGACTGAGGTTGTGACTTTATGGTTAAGCACCCCTGAGTTCAATCTTCAGTACAAATAAAAAAAAGCAGATACAATTTAAAAAGCACAAGCAAATTTGAAAATTCAACAAATAAAAGTTATATCAAGTATACAGTATATAATTGCAAATATATGCATATATAATAATTTCTCACTTGATGGAAATACACTCTGGAAAATTTATCTTAAGAATCTTCTGCAATTTTCCAATTCTCTGAGTGTAATGACAAGAATCTAGATGGTATAGACTAGTACATGGCTAAGACATTTGATATATACACTGTTGTACATAAAGTCTACTGCTGACCAAACTACCATGATGCCACATGATTGATGTTATGAAGTTAAATCAATCAGGGTAAACCTCATAATAAAATAAATGGTGGAACTTCAGAAAACAACAACAATAAAACTCTTAATAAGTCTCTTGTTATTTATGCAGTGATATATAATGAAGATTACAGTGCAGGGAAGAGAAAAAATGGCATTCATTTCAAAGAAAGATGCTAAGATATTGGGAAAACAGTGTGATTATAAAATGCTATTTTATCCCTTCACTCATAAAATATAACAACATATTTTGACACATTAAATGCTGAATATAAGTTATTAATAAATAATACTAAAAGATATTAGAAAGTAAAAAGCTTAAAAGTTTTCATACAAAAGATAGGGTGCATATGGTGGTGCACACCTGAAATATGTTCTATTCTGGAGTCTAAGACATGAAGTTGAAAATTTAAGGCCAACTGAACGAATGGAGCAAACCCCATCTGGAAATAAAATTTAAAACAGAACTGAGAATACGCCCAGCAATAGGACACTTTGGTTGAATCCCTATATCACAAAAGAAAAAAAAAATAGCTTATTTGTTTTCAAAATTATACAAGATAATAGGTTTAAACTTATGAATTACAAAATATTAATAGAAAAAAATGTATTCATTAAATGGTTACATTAAAACTTGAAAAAGTAACAAGGTTAAAAAAATTAATTTTCTCACATATAATCAAATGCATATAAGAAGAAAAAATAAAACATATTGCAAAAGAAAAACAGAATAAATTCTTGAAGAGCCACTTTAAAAAGGATATATCTAAGTGTTCAATAATAATAAAAACTCAAAATCTTTAGAAATTAGGTAATATTGAATAAAATCATATCATATAGATGAATTAAATAGTATTGATGAATATGTGGAATAAATACATTCACAAAAGAGGAAAATAATAATTTAAGCTTATTATCCATTTGTAGAAACTGTTTTGTAATCAAATGTATATGATATACTCACACAAGAAACAGAGACTAAAATTATAGTAAATGTAAATGAGAATACAACCATATTCCCCCAGAGTTGAAACCAAGGGGCATGGTTAAAGAGGAATAAATACTTATTAAATTTTATAAAAAGTAAATTCTAGGAGCTAGAATTTTTGTTGATGTATTATATCCAGTTTCACAAATACTATAAAATACAATGTATGTTTTATGCCCATGTCACATGAATATTGCATTTCATATGAAAGTATATTTACAAAAGGAATGTGCAGTATTTGAGAAAACAAAAACACAGAAAAGCACATAAAAGACTCAAATATTCAACATATTTACAAAGGATAAACTATTATATATATTTTTTTTGGGGGTGAAAGTATTAATTTTTTTATTTTAGTTTTTTACTTTTATTTTTTAAATTTTTATTTATTTTTTATTTTGGTTGTTCAAAACATTACAAAGATTGCAGAATCACATCGGTTACACATCCACATTTTTACATAATGCCATATTAGTATCTGTTGTATTATGCTACCTTTCCTATCCTCTACTATCCCCCCTCCCCTCCCCTCCCCTCCCATCTTCTCTCTCTACCCCATCTACTGTAATTCATTTCTCTCCTTTTTTTTTCCCATTCTCCTTAAAACCTCTTATATGTAATTTTGTATAACAATGAGGGTCTCCTTCCATTTCCATGCAATTTCCCTTTTCTCTCCCTTTCCCTCCCACCTCGTGTCTCTGTTTAATGTTAATCTTATCCTCCTGCTCTTCCTCCCTGCTCTATTCTTAGTTGCTCTCATTATATCAAAGAAGATATTTGGCATTTGTTTTTTAGGGATTGGCTAGCTTCACTTAGCATAATCTGCTCCAGTGCCATCCATTTCCCTGCAAATTCCATGATTTTGTCATTTTTTAGTGTTGCGTAGTACTCTGTTGTGTACAAATGCCACATTTTTTTTTTTTTAATCCATTCATCTATTG
>NW_026001253.1:0-2407 GCF_001458135.2 Marmota marmota marmota | reverse complement strand
TAAACCTAACCCTAACCCTATCTCAAACCCTATCACTTTCCCTAAGTCAAACCCTCACCCTAATGCTACCCTAGTCCTAATCTTAATTCTTAGCCTACCCCACACCCTAACTCTATTACTGGTCATATCCTAGCCCTCATTCTACCTCTAAGCCTAACCCTAATCTTGACCCCTATTCTGACCCTAACACTAACCCTGTGTCTTAACCTGACACTAACACTAAACTGAACCCTAATATTGCCCCTATTGGTAAACCTATACCTAAACCTAACAGAGCAAACCTAATCCTAAATATAGTCATAAATATAGCCCTAGCATTAAACAAAAACATAGCACTAGCCCTAAAAATAACCATAAACCTAACATAAAGACCAACCTTTTTTTCCCTAGACCCAATGCTAGTCTTAATTCTGGCAGTCACCCTAAACATAATCCTATCCCGAACAATGACCCTAAACCTAAAACAAACCCTAGCTGTAAACCTTATCCTAACAAAAATCCTAACCATAACACTAGACTTCTCCATAACCCGACCCTAAAACTTAAATTTCCCATAGCCCTAATGCTAGCCCTAAACCTCACACAATACATAGGCCTTATCCTACCCCTAATCCTAGCCCTAATTGTTACCCTAACTATAAACCTAGACCTAAACCTAACCCTACCCTTGCCCTGGCCCTAATCGTAGCTCAAGCTCTAAACCTTACCCTAAACATAACCTTGAAACTATCCCTGATACTAACCCTAGGCCTATCCTTAATCCTAACCCTAATCTTAACCTTATCCCTAGCCCTTACCTAAGTTCTAACAACCCTAGGCCGAACACTAACCCTATTACTAACACTAACCCTATCCATTACTCTAAATCTAACCTGGACCCTAAATCTAACCCTATCCATTACCCTAACCCTAACCCTAATGCTAATTCAATTCTTAATCATAGACCTTAACCTAAACCAAACTCTACCTGGACACTGACCCTAATAATACACCTAGCTATAAACCTGACCCTTAACCTAAACCTAACCCTTACACTAAACATAGCCATATCTTAATTCTAAAACTAACACTAACCATAAATCTCGACCTGACATTAGCCCTAGTCCTACTCCTAGCCCTAGCCCTAACACAAATCCTCATCCTAACACTAAACATAGCCTTAATCCTAACCCTAGACCTAACCCTAATTCTAACCCTTTCCCTAGCTCTAAACCTAGCTATAACCCCATTTCTTCCCCTAACCCTAATGGTAACCCTGAATCTAACTCTAACCTTAACCCTAGCCCTAACCCTAGGCCTAACCCTAACACACACCCTAGCCCTTAATCTAGACCTAATTTAGCCCTAAACCTAAACCTAAACCTAACCCTAGCCCTAAGTCTAACTCTAACTCTCGCCCTGGCACTATTTTTAGTTCTAACTATCCGTTACCATAACCCTAACACTACACCTAAACTCAGCCCTAAACCTAGCAATAGCCCTAAACCTAGATCTAACCATAACAATAAATCTAAGCCTAAACCTCACCATACCACTAGCCTTAACAGTATCACTAATCCTAAATGTAGCCCTAATCCTAGCCATAGCTGTAAAACAAAACTTAGCCAAAACCATAACCCTTACCCTAACCAAACCATAATCCTAGAAATGATATTAGACCTATCCCAAATTCTTACCCTAACCCTTACAAAAACTCTAACCATACACTTAGCCTTAACCCTAGCCCCAATTGAGTCTATCCCTAACTATCATCAGTAACACTGATCCTGACTTTGATGGTCACACAAACTCCATCTCTAATCAACACCCTAAAACAAAACCTAATGTGAACACTAGATTAGACATAATGCAAAACTTAACAATAGCCCTAATCATAACCCTAGTTCTAACATTAGCCGTAGTCCTACATAGCCCTAACCTAACCCAAAACCTAGCCCTAATCAGAGCCCTAACCCTAGATTTAACCCTGGCCATAACCCTAACTCTAGCCCTAACATTTAACTAAACCTAGCCATAAACCAAAAACTTCTCCTAACCCGAAATCTAACCCAAACCATCACCTTAATCCTAACCATAATCCTAGCTCTATCCCCAGCTCTAATCTTATCCATTATCCTAACCATAACCATAACCAAATTCTAACCCTAGGCCTAACCGTATCCATAGCCTTAACCTAACCATAACCCTAGCCTTAACTGTAGCTCTAATCCAATATATTACCCTAACCATAACCCTAACAGAATTCTATCCCTGGTTCTAAACCTAACCCTATCCCTAAACCTAAATCTGTCCATTACTCTAAATCTAATCTTAACCCTAAACCTAACCATATCCATTATTCTAACCCTAACACTAACCCTAATGCTAATTTGATCCCTAAGCCTAAACCTTAACCTAATGCATATCC
>NW_026001252.1:0-2407 GCF_001458135.2 Marmota marmota marmota | reverse complement strand
TCTATTTGTCAGTATTTTGCTTTTGGAGATCATACTTTGGTACCCAATCCAAGAATCACCTTCCATTCCTCAGAGTTGGCTGCTGAGGTTCCGACTTGGACTGGTTGCATCTGTAGCTCTACCTGGGGCCAATTGGCATAATAACGTCGTTGAGTCTTCTGACCCATGGACTAGGGGTATCTCTCCATTGGTTCAGTTTTGTCCCAAAGTATTTTGTAGATATTTTGTGTAAGTCTGACACATCTGGATATTGGATTAATCCATAAGTATTTTATATTTTGATTCTTTGAAAGTGGTGTTCATGTTGATTTATGGTTGTTCACCGGTGGCATTTGAAGAACAATGGATTATTATGTTGAACTTGTATTCTGCAGCCTGCGAGACTCACGAGTTCTGGTGGCTCTCTGGTAGGTTCAGATTTTCTACATAGATGATCATGTAGATGATCATGGAGGAGCCCCAGGGCAGGAAGTGCCGGCTGCCTCAGAAACCAGGCGCCACCCAGGTCACCTGCAAGAAAGGAAGCCTCGCCAGCCACCCCTGCTCTGGCTGAAGGGGCAGAGACACGCATTGCCCAGCTAGTCCCCAGTTGAGTGCAGGCCCTGCTGGTGCTCTGACTGCTGCCTGTGGGGACCCTCCACAGAAGGGCCACTCGACCCACAGAAGCCACACCATCTGTTCACCCCCCAGGCTGCCCCGTGAGGTGATTTGTCCTACGACCACAGAAAACCCAGGCTTTCATCCCTCGGTGCTGAGAGCTGTGTCCGGTCTGGAGTGGAGTGAGATCACGGTGTTTCTCTGTGATTTTGAGGTGACCGTGCGGTTTTTCTTTCGGAGTCTGTATGATGAAGAATTGATTTTCAAGGGGTAAACAGACCTTCCGTTCCTGGCCGAGCCTCGCTCGCTCATGATACGTTTTTTTTATATATTGTCGGGTTTGATTTGCTCAAGTTTGGCCTGAGATAGTGGTGTTTGTGTTCATGGGGGATATTGCTGGATAGGTATTTTTTCTTGTAATGGTTTCTGTCTCCTTTTGGTGTCTGGGGAATGTCGAGAACAGTGGCAACTTCTTGATTTTCAGAGCGTGTGGAGGAGACTGCTATCGTTTCTTCCTTCAATGTTTGGTCGGCGTGGTCTGCGAAGGCCCCTGGGCCTGGTGTTTGCCTGTGGACTGCGTCGGTTCCATTGATCTGGTGTCCCCTCCACAGCAGACCGCATCATCTGGGTGAAGGTCCCCTGTAATACCAACAGCCTCAGCCATCATTTCAATTCACTTGGTAGATATGGGGCTGTTCGGCATGGCCCTTCTTGAGTAACTTCAGTAGTTCAAGGAAATTGTTGCCCAATTTATCGGCACAGGATCGTAGATAATGTCCCCAAGCTCCTGTTCGCCCGGTTTCTTGGAGGAAGCTGAGCCCTGGGCAGCGGCCTTTCTTGCTCACCGCGTCTCTCCCTCAGGACCCCTCAAGTACGGCGCCTGGAGCTGCCCACGGATTCTGCCGCTTGTGCTTCTGTTTCCATTTGGTTTTAAATTATGTTTTCTCCTTCCCTGTCTACGTGTTATTTAGAAGAATCTTATTTAGTAGCCAAGTAGTTGGGGGTGGTTTCTATAGATTTTCTGGAGATCTTATTTTTTAATCACTAATTAGCTCCACGTGGCTGGACATTCTCTGTCCAGCTGGGCTGTCCAGGCTGCGGTTTTGGTGGCTGGGTGCTGAGTGGCCGTCTCTGAGACACGGTGGCCCCCCAGGAGTATGGAAGCACTGCCTGCGCCCACAGAGCCCGGGGTGGTGTGTGCCACGTCCACTCCTGACCTCTGTGGCCCTGGCCAGACCCCCAGCACCTGGTGCTGTACCGGGTGGCAGGTGTGGAGCGGGAGTGCCTGCGGGGGACATGGGGCTGGCGTGACCCCGCCTCTCTGAGTCTCAGCTTCCTGGTCCATAAAAGGTGGCACAGGCAGCTCAGAGTCCCCACGATGCATGTTGCTGTGTGTGTTCTCTTTTGTGGGCAATTCCATGTTCAGCAAAGACTCTTTATCTCCCTTTGCTGTTCAAAATTAATCTACATTTAATTATTTCCCATGATTAAAGATGGCCCTGTAAGGCTGAATTCCACCTTCATTTTTTGAAGCTCAGAGATCTTACTACTCCATCTTGAAATCTACCAACTTGTAATGACACACGTAGGAACCAGGGAATGATTCAGTCCACTCTCGGCTAACCGAACACCTCCAACCGCCGAACTACATTTACACACTTACAGGGTCTACTTTAATCCTCCTTTAGAACCCACCTTATGTTAACAGATCCTTCCGCACAGGAACCGTTGGAAATACCATCATATAAATTCACATAATAAACTCCAGCGTTCCAATAAACTGCTCCAATAGTTTATGTAAACTCAGTAC